>NW_011333412.1:41159-48744 GCF_000735185.1 Notothenia coriiceps
TCGTGTTCACACCGCAGCGGAGCAGCCTCTTAGCTCCGGAATCCTTAAATTGTGCATTATAGAATGATCACACAGGTGACAGTACTCTTCAAAGGGTTCACGAAATATGACTACTACTCTTACTGTTTAACATTTTGGGTTACTTAATGTTACTTCATATTAAGGCTAATAAAAATGACAAGGCTGTAATGCTAACTAACGTGCTAGCTACTAGCTAGGTAGCTAACTTGATCCAGCCACTCCTGGTCCTTTCATCAGACGGGAAGCGAAAGAACGAGCAAGACCCATTGCTGGTATGATAACAACCTGGTACTAAGCACACAGGCATCTTGTTAAAGTTATCTTATCTTAGCCAGCGACATATAGATAGATTCTATCTATATGGCGCTGATCTTAGCTATCTCTTAGTGGAGGAAAACAATTGTGATATCACTTACGCGACTCTGGGATTTGTAGTCTTTCTAGTTGCGTATTTTTCACAGTCTTATATTTCAACAGTTTTACGACAAACTGTGACTTTTTTGACATGGAAATTATTTTTTAAGATTGACAAACATCATATGTGTAATTCATGGCACTATTCAAACGGGATCGAAAGATACGTTTTCTCTCTCCATTGACTTCAATACATTATTTTTCCGAAATAAGGTCCCATGGACCGGAAGTAGATGGGCGTGACTTCTATTGACCTATTTGGATCAGGCTGGAGCAGGTGGGATTAGACTCTGACGTCGCTGTCAAGCGTTAGTGGCCGACTCCGCCTACTAAGGGCTTCTCGGCAACTCTGCAGAATCCTATGGGTAACGTCACTAACACTATGTCCATTTATATGTACAGTCTATGATTGTACCGTAACCATAGAAGTCCAAAAAGCATCCCATTGGGCCGAAAGCCAAATACCCAGGCATAAACCCTTCCATTGTTCCAAAGGCTCATAGCTCATAAATACTAAATATACAGCCAATATGACAAGCCGTTCTATGGTTGTTAGATATTTTTGTCAATACTTCAAAACAACAAAGTCGTTGAGCTAGATGAAAAATCACAGCATCATAAAAGTATGATACATTACCTGGGAACCACAAATGTCTGTAGTCATATATAATAGTTATATTTCAGTTTCAACTGACATACTGCAGTGTTTTCCTTAAACCCACACCTCTAGCATTAGTTAGGCATATTATGAGTAATTATTCTCAAATCCAAAAATGTAGCCTTGAGGGACTGTGGGTGAGCAGCATGATGTGTTTACCTTGTAGGGTTGAAGTCCTCCAACAGGAAGTATGAAATGAGTGTGGACACAATGATGGACAGAGAGGTGGCGAATCCTTTGAGGATGTTGTCTGCATATTTAATGACCACCGCTATGACCAACCCACCCAGGGCCTGCACGCAGAGAGTTTCAAATTACTCTAAACAGTGTACACTGAATTCATTTGATGACATTTCGATGAATGTAAGAATGAGAGAAACATAATGATCAAACCTGGAAGGCAACAACTGTGCAGGTGATGGTGTTGTAACCCTGAAACATTCCCGATTCTCTAACCCTCTCGCCGTCATAAACTGTCATTCCTACAATACCGAACACAAAGCCAAACAACCCTGAGGAGAAAAAGAGAGTAAATTGGTCATATTTTAGAAAGCAAGTGTTATCGGTTTTCCTCCTTTGACATCCCCACTCTGCTCTGCCTGGAATACTGATAGACCTACTTTAGCTTGTTGCTAAAGTAAGGCTATGTGCTAGCTAGCTACTGCTGTTAACTAGTTAGCTGTTAATTCAGTTAACCGGCTTCTGTTCTACTTTTCACATCTCACATAAGAGTTTTGACTGTCAGGAGGAAAACATTTACAGACCCAGGGTGGGGTCTGTAAATGGCGCCAGTGTCAAAGCTAACTTGCTATGTTTTCAGGATTAGCTCATGCTCTATTGTTGGCATGTGTTTAGCTTTTAAATCATAAGAAATGCTTGTATAGCCTTAGCTCTAATAATTCCTTTTAGAAAACGTATAGAGAAATAACAGGAAAAAAAGAAAAAAATGAGGACAGTTAAACAGGATAACAGTGTAATAATGAAAAGAAATTCATCAAAAAGTCTATCCCTTAACTTTCTTCAAGGGAACTTTATTATTATGCTCGATTCATCACAAAAGACGGCCATTTTTTAAATAACAACAACTAAAGTATAAGTTCAAAGATAATACTTGTTCAAATTTTATATTTGGATTTTATTTTAGTGCAACAGAATCACAACTATTCTAGGTTCAACGTGAACACGGAATTGACATTCATAGAGAGGTTCATTTGTATTATTTCATATTTTTTTGTTAGTTTCAACGTTTGTTAATTAACAATAAACAGTCGTTTAATATGGTTTAATAATTAATCTTTGTTGGTAAAACTCAGCCTCAAGGTGTCAAGGCTTAACAGAGTTTAACATTTACTAACACACACACACACACACACACACACACACACACACACACACACACACACACACACACACACACACACACACACACACACACACACACACACACACACACACACAGCAGTGAGTATAATAGTGGGCCATTCCCACACCCACAAACGCCTCCCAGTGGTTGCTTCGCTTGTGAATTTTCATGGTCACAAAAATCATTGAATTGAGATTTTTCAACAGGAGGAAAAAAAGAGGAAAAGAGAGTACGTAATCTGTGATCTTTAATCTCCTGCCCTCTGCTCTGCCCCATAAACTGAGATGGCCTCATCACACCAACCTGTAATTAGGGAGTGAGAAAGTTGTCTGATCCAACTTTTGTTGTTCTGTCCCAGCCATTTGGGAACAAATAACTATTTTGAATTGTTTGTGAGACCATAAGGGTCAAATAACAGGGCAAGTCTGTAGCTGGAGAGACCAAGAGAGGGAGGGCCTTAAAGATGGAAATAAAAGCAGAGATTGACAAATATTTCTCTGAATCCAATTCAGTTTTGTTAAATGTTAGATCGACTTTCAAAGGGAACATTTGATTTCTTCTCTTATTAAATGTATCATAATTTCATATCAAATATAAAAACAAGATAAGAGAAGCTGTTATGATATAACATTTCACCAGATTGAGAATATGGTAATTTCAGTTTTGCTTTCCATAACTACCTTCTGGTGAAAGTCCTTTTTTTTACACATTCATTCACATTATTTTCTAATTAGGCTATCCCATAACAGCATAGTATTGTTTTTCATCTTCTGAAGTAGTGTTGAGCCCTCATCGCAAAATAATACATAAATATTTAATATATATATATTTTATCTTCACAAGCATACACTACATTAGCTCCTTTAGTGTGAATGTAGAGTGGATGGGGACTTTCATATGCACAACTGGCAGAGATGCTGCGATTAATGCATGACTAAAGAGGAACATTCAATAGAGGCTTATAAGAAGAGCCATTCTGCAAAGGTAACACAATTAGTGCTATTAGAAAAAACTGGAGTGACACCTCCTTATCTACTGTATGAATATGTATGTGTCAACATTAGGTATGACAGTGAAACATTAAAATGTCAGTAAGGATTTTATGATGCTGCACATTTATACTGGTTGAATTACACCTTAGATTGGCTCTACTAGTTTGATCTAACAGCTTAGCAGATATATAGCAGTCAAAGCTGTTTTTCTGGTACAATCTTCTAAAATAATAGTTTATGATGAGTACTTAAAAGCTGTAACTAAGGTATTTCTCAATCTTGATCAACCATTAATTAACCCTTAATAGTCCAATATTATCATTAAAGCCAACGTTTGTGTTGCCAGGTTGCCAAAATTCCCTTTCCCCAGCTTGAACTTTTCAGTTAAATGTGCTTTGTAGGCATGACAATTTAGAAGATGTGTTGCTACAATAAAGAATTTGTATTGAAAATTATTAAACCTTTTTATCAGTTAATGTTTGTGACCAAAATAACATGAATTTGTGTCCACGTGTGAGGGCAGGCTGTTCTCATACAGTGTTCATTCAGTACTTACAGTATGCCTATGAAAAGTGGTGTGCTAATTCCTTTTCTCTAATTCTAACCAAGTTGTTTGGTTGCCTAAACAACCACTGCTCAGGTGCACTGTTTGCTTGTGTTACTGGATATTTTTTGAAGAACCCACAAAGATTTAAAAAAGAACTATGAGGATATGTTGGCCAAACACACACAGGTTGCTGCTCTTTGTGTAGCACTAAAAGGTTTGAGTCATTTAAAGCAAATGCACCAGCACTTAAAGTGGTTTGACTTATTAAAAGGTAATGTACTTGCAGGATTATTTCTGTCTGAGTAAGGATCTTCATGGATGATTGCACTCTTTTTAAGTCGCCTGGATAAAAGCGTTGTTAAATAATATGTAATGTTATGTAATATACTTCCTCACTGCAAATTGGGGTCCAGGTGTCCTGCTTTGTGTGGAACTGCTCCGAATTTTATTTTATCCAATGGCGGTGTAGAAATCAAGAGAGGGACTATTGCCTGCAGTCAGATGTCAATCAAGCAGCTCACACAAGGGCTCGCCAACCTGTCACCAGTCTCCTGACCTACACTGAGAAACGTTGACCTCAACTAAATGTAGAGTTAAAGTTGAACCTTTTTTATTTAAGGTTCAACTTTATATTATTGCTTTCAACTAACCTACAGTACAAACAATATAGTTATGTGAAATTTGTTGACATAATACATTTAATTAAAGTCAACGTTTCAGTTTTTCCAGTGCATGTCACGCCCTACTGGAACAAAGCAGTACAAGCTACCACTGCACCATGCACTTTTTAGCGGAGTATGATGGAAACTATTAAAAGAAAAGGATTTAATCATGTGTGAAGCCAGTGGTAGGCATGGAGTTTTTCTTTGCAATCTTGCATGGAGGTAATATGATTTGAAGCGACACACTACATGCAGGACTTAATTTCTAAACTAATGGTTTCAGTAGACGTTTTTATTCAATCCGTTTGTATGGAGATTATATCGAAATTGAAAATACCTTTCAGCGTCGCAGTAACTTGTCCCACATTGTCCCACACAAACATGGTCTTTGTCCCAGATTTGGCTTGTTGGAACCTGGTCACCCTACTGCAAAGAGGGCCCGGCCACCAAAGATTTCCTGGCTCCAAAAAGTGAAACACTTTCTTCCAAATAACAACCCCTCTCTGTCTCTTTTTGTCTATACATGTAGCACTTGAAGTAAATCAACATATTTTATGAAGATAATGTACTTGCTTGATTCTTGCACCTTTCTGACCTGTACCATACAATTAAATGCATACGCATAGCATCAGCTGATTAAATGTAATGTACGTTTACTCAACACATATAAGTCCCAAACATACGGAGGCCTTGGTTACTCACCCAGTTGTATGTTTCGGACCCACACACTCTGCTTAGTCTCCTTGAGGATTTTCTCAAAGTAAACTCCAGCAAAGCCACTGGACAAACAGGCCGTGAGCACAGCCATCAGCCCCACAAACTGTGAGCCTGAAGACAGGATCGCCTGCTCAGAGTCCACTTCAGACTCTGTGGGCCACTGAGGAAGGGGAGGACAGAGAGAGTGCTTTACATGTGTATAACTCACTTATGACTTAAACATCTAAGAAGTCTATTAAGACATATTCCATGTTAATGAAGCAGATAAGCAGAAAAACCTGTGTTTTCTCAAATTGCTCAGGGACTTGGTGTCGCTGGTACCTGCACTAGAGTGACTCCAGCCATGAGGAACAGTAGGGAGAGCCACTGGTACAATCCTAACCTCTTCCCCAGCATGGAGACAGAAAACAGTGCTGTGGTGAGGATCTTCAACTGGTACGTAACCTATGTAGAGAACGACAGAAACACACCAGTAAGATAGAAAGCAAGGTAGTCAGGTATGGACAGGGGAACATCAGTTAGATACAAGGATTGTGGATAAGTCAAAAAGAGTCTTTCGTCCTGAAGTCTTTTGTCCAGTTATTTCGGACTACTTGCCTGCATGTCCTAATGAAGGGATTTGACTCTTTCTGAAAATCTAGAGGTTTTCGGTCAAGAATCAAAGGTAGATATATTCTGTACAAGTTCGAACAATGCCTTAACAAGCAGAAGCCTCTGTTTCTGAAAAGTTTGAAATGCGAAAGTGCCTATTCTTTAGAATGGCCAGTCCAACTGTATGGAAGTCGATGAGAAGATTGCTCTGCTTCTGACTTGATGTATTGCCTCCATAAACACTTTCCTAATGTCTTTATGGTCTTAATCACTGGTTTCAAGTCTTGTTCCCTAAAGGTGTTCATTTAGTTAATTATGGTGCCATTTAGAGGTTGGTTAAGGGTGGGACTAGCTTGTGATTGACAGGTCGTTACCACAACTTTGTGCGGTGCTGTTTGGGCGTTGTTATGGTTTCCTTCTTACAACTTTAACCCTTTCACAGTTTGTTTTCAGTCAATGGCAGTAAGTTGTAACATTTTGGTTGCATAACAAAAATATTTTCTCTACCCTCTGAGCTCACTTCAGGTTACAAAAATCCAAGATGGCGATGGCCAAAACAGTTGTCCGCAAACCAAAGGGGTGAAATCCATGTATGTATGAGGAGAACTGGATGCAGTGTTGGAGGCGGTACCCCGTTCAATCCAGCCTGTCGTCCTACAAAAAATGACCATATAGGCCGATTGTTCGTTTATTCACAAATAATCCTCTCTGGAAAATCCTAAATTGTGGAATAGTTTGGCCATTAAAATGCTTTTTGATTAGATTTCTAGCGAGAAGTGAATATTGTACTTTTATAATCTACGTCCAGTGGATGTGTAGGATCTATAGTTTGATAGATATTACGAAGATGATTTGAGGTCTCGCCAGGAGAACGTGTATATGGGGCAGCTTCCATGTAAAGTTAGCGTGGGTGAAAACAGTTTTTCAGGGTTGGCAGGGAAACGGGGTTCAGGGGGAGTGGCTGTACCCGTAGGATAGAAAAGGGGGAAGTGACGTCTGACTCAGAGGTCGCGCAGCTGTGGAGAAGAACGTGTTGCCCACATTCTGTTACTGAGTTTAGGCTAGTTAGCTAGCAGGTTTATTGTTTTGGGTGCAGTCACTTTTGCCTCCACTTGCTGTTCAAATAAAAGTGAAAGCTGTTTACAGTTCTGTTTCATATGGGTGTTGAGAGATGTATCCATAGATTTAGTCCCAATTTTGCTCTCAAAGTGCACCAGATTGATGCATTTAACTTCAACATTTAAAAAAAAAATCTTCCCGGGGGAGCATGCCCTTGGACCCCCCTAGAGGAGGTGAGGTCCACCACCTGCCCACACCCCCTGTTAAATTGTCTCACATTTCTTACAGTTTGTGAAAAGGTCTTCTGATCAGGGCTTTATAAATAAATATCTACGGCAGATATGTAATATTTAAGGAAGCCGAACCGTGGATTACAATGCCGTTATGTGATGACTTCCAAAGAGAAAAGCAAGAACACTCGGAATAAAGTATTATTTTATTTAAAAAAAATGTTTTTCCGATTTCATATCGGATAAACACCATATCCCGACATGCATTGCTGCAATTTTTTAGCTTATCAAAACATCTGAAAAAAGAAAGTTTTCTCAGAATCGAAAGAGA
>NW_011333413.1:0-8768 GCF_000735185.1 Notothenia coriiceps
GATTTCGGAGCATTGAGATAAACAACGTCACAATAGTCTAATAAGGGAAATAGCAGTTGGGTAGCAAGTTTTTTCCTAACTTTTAAGGTAAAACAGTGCCGAGAGCGGTAAAGAGTACCTATGGCTTCATCTATCGGGAAATGATCGTATAGAGGCCATTACACGGAGCCGTTTGACCCCCCCAGAGCGTTTTGTTTGCAAATCTATCCACCTTGGGACCCGTTATCGTTTGTGGGGTCCGTTTCTATCGTTTTGTTACGGCCTCGTGTAAATGAAAAGGCTGCTATACGCAAGAGAAACTATGCGGATCCAACCCGTTTTGCGCTCGTGTAAACGGGGCCTAAGGTTGTTCAATTCAGTTTGCTATAGCTAGCAATAGAGCTTTTTAGATTAGTTAAAAACACTTAACCAAGGTGTCGGTATTATGATAAAACTGTACCAGATGTAATTGGACTGTTTGAGGCAATTAAGACTAAAAACAATAATTACATTTGCAAGATATTGATGTCTGTTATCAAGAAGCAAATTGACACAGCACTGCACTCCAGCATGACACTTTCACCAAAACAACACCAAGCTTTCAAATGAATCAACTTGTTGCTAAGATGTAGATAAATTAATAAGACAACATATGTAAGCTTAGCTATATCATCATCATCATCATCATCATCATCATCATCATCATCATCATCATCATCAAAGTGTCAAAAATTGTAAGAAAATGACAGGAACAATAATTATTATTTCATCACTTCCACAACAGAGAAAACTAATCAAATCTCTAAAAATGCAATTTATGTAGCCTTTCGTAACCACACTCAACTCAATCATGTATGGGTCACGATATAAATCAAGAGAAGGTCATCGTATTTTTGTATTATTATTGATTTCATGTTTTTGTTTTTAGCATCCTTGAACAGAGAAACATGTCAAATTAGAGACTCACAATAGCCAGCTCAATAAAAGTAATTGCACGAGCCTTTACCTTTTGTATTTACCTTGGGAGAACGTTAGATTGTTAGAAAGTAAAAAAGATTTCCAACTTTGCTTTTACCACAGCGAGATTAACATGCTCTTGCTGCCCTTGGGAGGCCCTTATAATGTGTTAAAGCTGCTAAATAACATCAGTAATTACACAGAAATCTAAGTGAGTGTTGTTTTGGATGTTAATTTGTACACTATGTTTGTTGACAGCCAAAATGAGATGCCCTCAGCAATGCTCAGCGTGCGAAGAGATGGTGTGGAGATTATCTGCCAGCTGCTGCACCCCTCATTAGAGTCTTTTATCTCGCAGATGCTTGGGGGAGATATTAAACTCGAGAAATATGTTAACCCCCCGGAGGCATAGATACTTCTCTGGTCCAACGAGGATCCAATCTAGGTGTGTGACAAGCTTCACACACGCTCAGCAGCAAGAGGAAACCCAAGACAAGCAAAGACAGGGAAAGTGTCTAATGATTTTTGGGGGAAAACTGTTTAAGTACATGTTTGTTATGGCGTACTTCTTCTGGGAAAGAGTCAAGCTGTCAATGGACATGATCTGACAAGCCTGAGCTTTTCTTCTGTGTCTGACTGAGCTCAGACGTGGATTTGTCAGTTCCTTTGACTGTTCTATCTCCCCGATTAATGATTTTGGTTCTTCTTGTAAATGCTTTGTTGTCATGTTTTGATTAGCTTAGAGCCATAAGACGATGATGGAGTGCTGGCAGTCAAGGTGGCTCTTAGAATAAAACAAATGTGTTTTGCTGTATTTTGCTGTATACCAACCTCCCACAGTGACACAGCCTGGAGGAATTTAAGTGAACAGCACATACAGATGTTTTGATGTGGTCTGATTCTTTTTAATGAGAATGTTTAAAAAAGAAATGTCAAAACTATTTTGTAAGGTGTTAGCTTAAGGTCAAATTCTCCAGTTGCAAGAGACTTGTCTTTAAACGTCATTTGAATTTAAATAGCTTTAGTCAAACAATCAGCACATTTGATTTATTGAAGCCAACTGGGTGTTAGCGCTGCTCGTATATAAAATGTTCATTGCTGTCTAGAAGCTTATTTCAACAAAACTTCAACCAAAATCTTTGGTATTTGGTACAGTTGTTAATTTATTTCTTAACGAATGATGTCTTTGACGTCAATGGGTTTGGGGAATTTTTCGGGGCTTTAAAACACAATCAGGGAGTTTTTCTTCAATACCTTTTGGTATTGGTGGATTTGGTGCTGTTGTGACATGCTTGATTGACAGTCCTTGTTTTCTGTTATGCAAGTGGGGGATATCACACACACACACACACACACACACACACACACACACACACACACACACACACACACACACACACACACACACACACACACACACACCACTGATAAGGTGCAAACAGCCCCTTTCTCTCAATGCACAGTCGAAACACTGTTATGTCTGAAGTGTGTGTCTCAGGAGGGAGACAGGAATGCAGTATGCGGCTATTTGGAGTTTTTAAAGGAGCGCTGGGGTTTTGTGAGGTCTGACCTCTGACGTAACACTTCGTCAATATTTGGAGGCCCACTCCGTGTCTGACTGCCCCCACAGTTTGAGGAGATCCCATCACTGCTCACTGTAGAGAGCACAAAAAACAGGCACACACGTTTTAAGACTTGTGTGTCATTGAATTCCTGTTACTTCCTAATCTTAACGCAAACAGTAAACAATAAAATGGTGTTTCCAGAGAAACAGTTAAGACTGAAAGGAAAGAGGGACAAAAAAGGACAGATTTTAAAAGCAAAAAACATTCCCACACCAACAAAACATGTATGTTTCCGTGTGTTGGGCTTGTCTTAACAACTAACAAGCCTTCATTCATCTGTTTTACAGCCACCAAGAGTCGTTGGCTGTTCCTTGTATCATGTCACTCTTTGGCTGAATCATAAAATGTTCTACAGTCATTGGAAACGGTCACTAATGAGCCACCATGGGACGGCAGAGGGCGGTGACCACCCGGCGTCCCATTACCCTGGCAGCACACAGCCGTCATCATGCTGTCAGAAACTGAGCTGCACTCATCACTCAGAAAAACTAAAGAGAGGACAGAGAGAATGGCAACTTATTAAGATGCATGATTTAGTTTCAGCTTCTGTGCCTGCCTGCCGTTGATTTAGATGGAAAACACACAATTACGAGGCATGATTGTAGAATTTATGATAATTACACTGAATAAAAATATAAACGCAACACTTTTGTTTTTGCTCCCATTTTTCATGAGATGAACTCAAAGATCTAAAACATTTTCCACATACACAAAATAACCATTTCTCTCAAATATTGTTCACAAATCTGAAAAAATCTGTGATAGTGAGCACTTCTCCTTTGCCGAGATAATCCATCCCACCTCACAGGTGTGGCATATTAAGATGCTGATTAGACAGCATGATTATTGCACAGGTGTGCCTTAGGCTGGCCACAATAAAAGGCCACTCTGAAACGTGCAGTTTTGCTTTATTGGGGGGGTCTGGGGGGGTCCGAAAACCAGTCAGTATCTGGTGTGAGGGTTAGGATTAGGGTTAGGGTTAGGGTTAGGGTTAGGGTTAGGGTAATGTTGTGAATCGAGTGGCCTGTGTTCGTCGTCCATAACATACGCCTGCCCATACCATAACCCCACCACCACCATGGGCCACTCGATTCACAACATTACCCTAACCTCTAACCCCATGAAAAATGGGAGCAAAAACAAAAGTGTTGCGTTTATATTTTTGTTCAGTGTAGATTTCTGCTTGAACCAAACAAATATGGACCTTTGGTTTCTAGGAAGTTTAAGTCATGACGTTAGAAGGCTGAGCAGTAAATCACATCCTCTGTTTAGGCTTGAAAGTTTCATCTCCATGCATTTGCTCAAACAGGACAAGACTTGAGTGCTAAAGTCAACATTTGCAAAGCGTTTCAATAGAGCATCCAATTGAGGCTATGAGGAAACTTTTTTTTTTAAACATGCAAGCACCCGTTATGCGGGTTGTTTATTTTGGTATGTTGACAGCATGTATTTGTCATCTTTAAACTGCGCAACACAGCAATACTTCACCTGGGGCACGTTAGGCCAAGTTGCTAGAATTTGGTGTTTGCTTGTTACATAACGAGAAAAAAAGGCCAATACCTCTATCTGCTATCGCTACACACATTACATTAATTAATACTGTGGGCAATCCCCACAGGAGCAATTTGGGGTGAAGTGTCTTGCCCAGGGACACAACGACATGCTGACTGCAGTGGGGTTTGAACCTGATCCCAACACCAACGCACTAGTCCACTGCGCCACAGCCTCCCTGTACACACTTTTTATAACAACTTACTTAAGTCCTAACGTTATCCTCAGTGACTTAATCTTTTTTTAATGCTTTTATTTTATTTGTTCATGCTTCATTTAGTGTATTGTAGATGATCATAATGCAAAATGTAATCATCAAACAAGAAATCTACATTTTGGCAACACACATTTTTACTATCATGCCCAGGTTAAGTTGGAAAGACCTGTAACCGGGGTGAAAAGGGTGTTACATTGACTTAATTATGAATATTGTTACATCAAGGCCAAAAATTAGGATGAGCACCAACGGTCAAAACAATTTTTTTCCCTCCCAGAACTACCAGCGCAGCGCCCCCCCAGATCTGGCGCCCTAGGCGAACATCAACGCCTGAGAGCATTCTTAAATTAGTTACATATACGTCTACAAACAGCAGCTGGTTGGCATAGCTTCCAAGTTATAGCTAAAATACTTTATACTGTACAAGGGGAAGCAGCCTATCTCTTGTGAAAACAAGACGATATACTGTAGAAGCAACAAAGCTTACTATTAAACACATTATATATTTTTTGTTTAATCTGTACATCAGTTTTTAGGGGGGTTACGTATAAAACAAGACATATGTCACTGTTCCTGTCCAAGAAATAGCCATCAAGTTCTCCTTTTTACCTTCTACCTCTGGACAGAGCAGCTGTTTCCACCTGTTTCAGTCTTTATGCTAAACGAACAAGATGATCCTTCTATAGAACACTCTTGGAAATGATCCCATACCAGTGTTTTTAACCATAATCTGCTTTAGAATAAGTACACTTTTTTGTCCAGATCTTTTTCAATAATAACATTGCATTTGTTTATCATCCTTATCTAGCTGATACTAATTAACTGTGCTTGAAAATTGGAGCTAAACTCTTGAGTTGTATAACAATCAGAATAACTTAATTCTTCTCTTACCCTTATAAATTCCTGCTCCGTGCTAGAAAAACAGCTACACTTTAACTTTGAGAAAAAAACAAGCGGAGTACCAGATCACAGTCTTGTATAACGAATAGTGAAAAACATGATCTATTTTAAATTCATAGAGGATCAGACCTTAGGTTGTCCTTTGGTTTGCTTTAGAAGTGCTTCTGGTTTGCCTGAGCCACAGAGGCTGCAGGATGGAGAATGAATTGTCCTTTTGGCTGCTCTGAAAGTATAATAATGTCCTCAGTGCTCTCAGCTCTCTGGGTCCAGATCAAACAGACACTGAAACCCTGGTGGCTTATCACAGCAGGCCATGAAAAACACTACAAGATGAAAAAAAAAGACAAACTTGACCCTTGCTTTTCTTGAAATCTGAGTTTAAATTCAACAAATGCAATGCATGCACGTGTATGCTGTGGGGTTGCACATTGCTTGCTGTGTTTATGAATGTTTTAGTTAGTTTGTCAATCCCTGCTATCTTGTATCATCTTGGCACTAGGAGAAACAGTGCAGATGAGCAACAGATTTGAGTGTATCTAATCGCAACGGCTTGAAAACAAATTGATATGGAAACATTTGGACGGATCCATTAAGGCAACTCCAACAGTGACTTCTTGCAAAACAAACTAACAGATAAAACTAACTCTCCCCCTCCCTCCACGGCAACAACATGTAAATCATATCAGTCTTAACATACACAGAACTATCAGACTATACTGTAGGTACAATGTGACCATCGGTGTGAAACATAAATGAAAGTCTCTGAGGAATGCCAAAAATAGAAAAATAACATGGATCATGTTACCTAAAGTGGCTCATAAGGATTCCATCACTGCTTGAACATATGTCACAGTTAGGTCAAACAGATAATAATGTTATATCACAGCAATAGCAAAACACTGCATCACATGAGAAGTTATTAAAGGTTCCAGGTGGACTCTGCAGCAGTTTATACAACATACACTGAAAACTTCTCATGTGATGCAGTGTTTTGCTATTGCTGTGATATAACATTATTNTCACCTGTGGTCTTTTTATAGTGCTAACATCCTTATTGATGAGCCAACAATTATTACGTGTTTCTTGATCATTGGTCCGTGTGTGAGGCATTTTGAATATCAGTGTTTTAAACCTGCTAACACGTGACTTTATGTCAGATTCCTATGTCTTACGTGGAGAAACGTGTGCAGTGGTTTGCAAAAAGTGCCATGTTGATTTGCCAATTGTGAAAAAGTTTTTGGAGATTTGAGCCTAGTTTTGCGCTTTGAGTGTCAGTTAAAATAATGTTGCTTTATGTATAATTTGTGTGTGTTAGCAATCGAGAAAAACTGTAACCAAACGTAAACATAACCTTCCTGTTTGAGGTGTCATATTAAAACTTAGTAAATGTGGTTCTGTGCATCCTGGAAAAGTTGCATTAGTGCAGAATAAATTCGAGTCGTGGCTGAACCTGTCTCTGCGGTCCTGCCTGACTCTCATCATACTACTTCTCTGATGGCTCCCACAGGATTGTTGACATCCTCCTGGATTGATCTTCTTATTACAGGCACATGCATTTCCAAACATTTGGTCTACCTATGTTGTAAATGTTTTATCTTTTCGATTTACACACGGCATCTATTGCACGTCTGTCCGTCCTGGGAGAGGGATCCCTCCTCTGTTGCTCTCCCTGAGGTTTCTCCCATGTTCCCCTTTAAACTGTGGGGTTTCTCTGGAAGTGTTTCCTTGTACGATGTGAGGGTCTAAGGACAGAGGGTGTCGTATTGTCATACTGATATTCTGTACAAACTGGGAAGTCCACTGAGACAAATGTAACATTTGTGATATTGGGCTATATAAATAAACATTGATTGATTGAATAAAATGTTGCCTCTTTATTTGTTATTCAAAGACATAAAATCACCCGAAGTTCCCATGTTGTTACGCAATAGTCTCGTAGATTCTTCCATTGCAATACCTTTTACGGTGGCCCTGAAGTGCAAAACACCACAGCATTTCAGAAAACACCACAGCATTTCACAAAACACAACAGCATTTCACAAAACACCACAGCATTTCACAAAACACAACAGCATTTCACAAAACACAACAGCATTTCACAAAACACAACAGCATTTCACAAAACGCCAAATGCTGTGGCGTTTTCTGAAATTCTGTGGTGTCTTGCACTTCAGGGCCACCGTAACCTTCAGTGGCCAATAGGACAAACGGCTTGCACTACATCAAAATATCTTAATGCATCCATTTAGTTGGTGCAGTAAACACATGGAGTATGAAAAGAGAGAGACAATGAGGAATAATACTTATTAGAGCCAAAAGAGATAATGTGTTTTTGCGCTGATGCATGACAAGTCTTATCTTAACTTTGTCATATCAGTTTTTGGGTGTAGTACATGTTTTCTGTTTTCTTGTTTTGAACCCTGCATGATGCATTGAAATATTGTCCATTTTTTTTAGCTCCTTGAACCCACGTAACATCAACAACAGAAGCACAGCCATATATTGAGACATACCAATGCCACGCTCAAGGCCAATACTACAATCTACTTCCTGCTAAATCCTTCTGTTCCTTCATGATATATCGTCAATCTGGCACAAAGCCACCTTCAAACCAGAAGCTTTCACATTTCTTCCTTTGGGCAGAATGTCATCTATTTCAATCTGCTGCAGGACCAACATCAATGATCAACATAAATCTACTGAACTTTTCGTCAGTCTGTTTTTTGCCCTTTGTAAAGCTTCTCGCTCGGAGACAGGCTCACATATAACGTGACTCTCCCTCCCACTGAGGGGCCCTGTGCTCTGGGGTCTTTGGAATGGGGAGCAGATGCTGGAGGAAGCATCAGGTACTGGACGACCGGGACGAGAGGATGTCTCCACTTCCTCAACACAACAGTCTATGTTAAGATATTTATTGGGTAATTTGGGTTAACAGAAACTGAATAATGACTTTGTTACACATTTACAACAAAGCAAATTACTACAATGTGAGAAACTAGTAGGAAGAATCTCACAGATAATTATCACCCAACTCTTGCAGCTCACAGCAGCATTTGTTCGCCAATTTTGTTGTGAAACTCAACCGCATTTCAAGCAGCAGCAGCAGGCAGGAAACTAGCTTTGATCAAACGCACTGACCACTCTCTGCCCGCACCAAATTCCAGACAACGTTTTCAAATGTAGCGAGTCATCACTGCCTTGCTGGCTTTGCGTTGTTGCACAATACTATAAAACAATCCAAGATGGCGGATGGTTGCTGGGGCTCAAGGCTCTCCCCTTTTGTGCTTATGTTATGTATGTATGAATGCTGCGTGTCTTTGTTGTATGTTGTCTTTTCTGAATGTTTTCATGGGACCTTAAAAGGAGTAGCTTTACTCTTCTCGTTGTATTTGTATAAAGATAATAAATGCTTCTAATCTAATCTATAAACTTTGGATCAGTGAAATAATGTTGAACTATTACACAGAATTTGTTTCACATCATCTGCAACAAACTACTGTATGTTGTATAAACTTCTGCAGAGTCCACGTGGAACCTTT
>NW_011333413.1:8813-43587 GCF_000735185.1 Notothenia coriiceps
AGCATCGCGCTTGTTAGCAGGCTAACTTGTAATATATACCACTAAACAGAAGCTGATAACACCATATACTTGACATCAGAGGAGAAGGTCAGAGAATGACTTCTTTAGCGTTCAGTTCACAGGCTACGTGGTCCCAAGCTCCTCATGGTCCATGAATGTCTGACATGTTTTTACTGGCCAAATTCAGTGCACATGTTTCTGTTGGCAAATATATGATTCGCGTTGAATGCATTGCATCTTACAGCAGGAACCTTATATGATCGTTTTTTGTTCTGATAAACATAACTCTAGGCCAGTTTGATAGCGCAGAGCCTTCTTTGAAGTTTGAAACCCGTTTCTCTGCTTTGGATCTTTGCTTGTCTCTGTGTTCTCTGTGGCGGCGTTTGTTTTGCAAAGAGGCCGAGACTAAAAACTCTCTCACCATAACTAAAAGAGAAAAGAAACAGCAGAAGCGAATGAAAATAGCTTTGGTGTCATATCACAAAGAGAACAAACAATGATAAAGCAGGGAAAAGGGAGTAAACAATAGCACAGGGTGTATCAGGCCGTGTTTATTCTTCCGCGGTAAAGTCTGTGCTACTGATCTAACTGCGGTGTCCACTATTTTATTGCAATGAGCTTATCGAGTAGTAAGATAATCAAGCATTCTAATGTTAGAGAATTCTGATAAAGCCACTTACATGGTAATGATGTCTATACCTATTAAACGGATCTAGGCACATAAGAAGTGTAGCTGTCAATGATATAAAGGATACTTTCATAGTGATCGTAGTGATATTAGAGATCTGAGGATCATGACGGCGCTTGCGATATGCGCGTGTAGAGACCTATAATTACTTTATTCGTTGAATGAGAAAGCTATATAAGTATGCCCGAGAGTACTGATCAGAGCCGTTACGTCCAGATCGTACGTTACCGCTCTGCTACCAGAGGATGAGCCGCTATCATTTCCACACACCTTCGTCTCGCTTGGAGATTTTATCTACTAATCAGGTATGCTCTATATTACTATCGCATGATCTGCGCGCATCCACGGACATTTTTCGATATATGGACTCTAAATCCATGCAGTAGCGTTACTTACGTCACGGTGTCCGCTACGTTACGTCACGAGTCATTCCTTCCTCAACACCACCGCTCATACATTCGTTGTGCAGTTTCAGAGTCGACACAGCGATTCTGTCCTCTGAGACGGCGGACGCGGCCGAGACGCTTTGATGTCGGTGTGTGGCACACACACATCATATTTCCAGCCGGTGCAGTGAGTGTGTGCGTGAGATGTGTGTTTTGTCGGGCTGGGTTATTCACTGCTCTCAGGCAGATCGGTCAATGTGGGGGCTCATAGGGGAGGGGGAAGGGCCGTTTAGACGAGAATCTGAATATCACATATACTATACCGAGGATGCTGTAATGCAGAACCAATGTGAGTTTGGAAAATTGCACAATTTAATGTCCTTTTAGCTAGACTCAACAATGGCAATTATGATCAGAGAGGCCATGACTCGGGACCTTTAAAATACATACAGTGAACAGAGACGTAGGATATTAGCAATGATGTACACTAACCTTATCCAATGATCGTGAAAGCTCTCTGAACCATTGGACCGGCATGGTTTTTTTGCTTTTGGTATTGGATGTGGTAACCTTGTACATATTGCAGCTAATGAGATCAGACTCTAGAAATTTCAATTATTAACATCAGTTGCACTGCAATTGATGAGGTATCTCTTGTCTGGAGGAGGACAATCAACCAGCTTTACAGACTGACTTTGCACAGAGCTAGTCACTAGCACGGCTACAAAAGCTCTCCTGGGTACTTTTCTTTGTTGGTTCTGATTAACAAGTCATCCAACCGCTGCATGGAAGCTCCTGCATTCCAAAATGTAACCTAAACTGTTCTGCAGATGGAGATAAAATAGCTTTTGAGCGCAGATCATGCTTGGCCTTTAGACAATGTCTGTGCCTTACCCTGGTGTGATCATCTTACATCCTTAGTTGTGTCTCCTAATCGTTTTCCCATCCCGCCAAGAAGGTCACGCTCTGTCTGCTGGCCTCTGCATGCCTCGGACCCTTGACCTCAAACTTGGCCATGGCATTCTTTCCTCCTCCTCTCTTCTCAGTTCACGTACACCGCTGGGTAGGTTGGTTGGTGGCATGGACATTAACCCTGTTAAGCCCTGAGCCTGTTTTTCAAGGTTCTCGCCTCGAAAATGACATGCCAGAACAATGACTATATCTTTACTTCTAAAAGGGGTAAATTAATAATCTTTTTTCTCAAAGCAATGATACACCTGCAAGTCGGATGTAGAAAAGTCAGAATCGAATATAGACTGTTTCTTATTTAGAGTAAATTCAGATTGAACATAGTAAAGAACAAATGTTACATTATAGTTTCGTCCAAAAATAAACCATTACTAGTGTCTGTTACTTTAGATGAATAAGGAGCCCTCTCCCCACGCCCCTCTAAGAGACTTTGGTTACAAAGAACTCGATGGTGCTCTAGGAGGAGATTCAGGTGATAAGGTGGGGGGGGGGGTTACCTTGGTTGCTGATTGGCTAATGGTTACACAAGACAAAACATCGTTATGACATCCTAAAGTGGCCAAAATTTGATCAGCTCATTTTCAGACAGGTTTTTATAGAAATGGATCAGGACAAAAAGAGAGCAAATCTTATTTCATGAAACTTTCAGAATCTCTTTACACAGAGGGGACACATGTTTATGTATAAAAGACATGAAAAAGTGGATTTTGCCTAATAGGTGACCTTTAACACTGGCACGTTGATGCATCTTGTTTGGGCACACGTCCAAAAATGTATTCCAGATTTAATCGTCTTAATCATAGGATATCATACAGCCTTCAATTAGGTTGTAAAATTTATGTAAAATATGTTTTTTTTTATCGTTTCATTGAGTGAACGAGGAAGCCAACTGTATTCATTTCAATCTGAGCTACTTGGGTTTAGGAATGTCACTAATTTACTGCCAATGTTGTCGGCCTCGGTCAGATTCTGGTTTCTGGAGTGTATGGTTTGGCCGAAGACCGTTGAGATTACGGGCGGCAGCTGCTCGCAACAACTTCTCTTATTTTTCATCAGAGAGCAACAGCAGGAGGATGACAGATTCTCTCACATGGCTCATAAAAGTGTTGGAAAGCACTCGATTTCCTGCTTCTGATCCTTGTGAATGGAGGGATCGGGCTGAGGCGTTGAACTGTTTGGTTTGTGGTGAATTCTTCCTCTGGCTGACAGGGATTGGACTCAATATCAGACAGCAATCAGATATATTTTCTGTCCGTGCAGCATCTGTGTATCCAGTTAAATGCGGAATGTCAACGCTTTCTGATGGAAAACATACTGAACTGGCCTCATATTCAAAATAAATTTTTTTTTTTGCAGTAATGTCACTTCTGGTATGTTTGGATATTGAATGAAGTATTCACAATCACAGTAAACTCTTAACCTACTATACTAATTATTATACTATTTTCCAACAAGAGACATTCCTTCCAAAAGTTTCAAATGAATTTGACTGATTGAAAATGGCCGTAAATGAGCAATGCGCAATGAAAAGCAATGAAGAAGAAGAAGACAATTAACTAGCAAACATTTATGAAAACAATGCTGGTTCCGAGAGATGTTTCATGAGAGGAAAAAAACATTTAACATGCATTCTTTATGTATACAGTAACACTGAATGAAATGTCAAGCTTTGGTTCAACGACCAAGCCCACGTGAGGGACACAGTAGTTCTGCGCTACCACATGTAGCATTAACAACATATTTGTGGTACAAAGACGTACAACTGGAGCCTATTTCGTACATTGTCGGAAGGTGAAATATAAATAACATGGACACTAGCGAACCCTCACATTCTTGTGATCGTGGAATGTGGACAACAACCGTTATTTGTGTTGTGTTCAAACAAGCAACTCACTCTACCCTACTCTTAATCAAACAAGTCTGGTATTCAGTATTTATATATTGAAGTTCCTTGGATAAAAAGGAAACCCGACAGTATACAGACAAAAGCCACGGTGCGCCCACAGACACATATTTACACACACATTTTTGGCATAACTACGTCTCCTGTCACAGGTCTCTTGGGACGGCCAACACTTTCATGCGGCCAGGTCAGAGCTGAGCTCCTGTTCCAAACACATCCTCCGTCCCGTAACAACACGCCCTCTTCAATCAGCTCACATTTATTTCCCTGCTCTGCTCCTCAATGGTCCTTTATGGACCAATTTTCACCACACAAAACCCACCTTTGTCCACCACAGCCTCTTTCTTGAAGAGTCAATCTGCATTTTTTCGGCACACAAAGTCTTTGATGTGTGGATGTTTCCACTGGAATCAACGTAGTTCAGGAAAGCCAAACAACTCTCCATGCGAGCGGGGGTCACAGGTCCCCTGCTGCTTTGTATATTATGTAATTCAGACTGTCAGCTGGGGGAAATGTATGGGGGCATAATTTAGCTTATGCAATAAATGAAACAAAAGAGGGATAACATTATGTTCTAGGCCTTATTTCACGCCACTGAAATCAAAAATAAAGAATAGACACACCACAAAAGGGGCTTACTCCAGTCATATTTGATACAGCATTAAATTAGCGAACAGCCAAATAGGCTTAAGTTCCTTTTAATAAGGTAGTAACTGTGCGCCGAAAAACATCTTCCTTCTGCTGTGGGACCCACCGCAGTGTGCAAGGTTAATGTTATGTGTACTTAAAAACTAAGACACTGTTAGGAGAGGTTCACTGAGGCAGGAGGTGGAGGTAAAAACGCCCTGAGGACACTTAAGGAGATAAAACTGTCTCACAAAAACACTGATTTGAATGACCTGGGTCATCAAAACACACCCAGCAGGCTATAGTACTCATGCCTACTTAGGATATTTACAGTATGATGGGTTCCTTGGAAGGACAGGACATTAAAGTTTACGGTCAGTCTAGTGTGCCAGCAGTGTCTTTGTATAACCGGCTTCCAGCTAAAGCATTTCTCAGTTTTCATGCATTGACTAGAAAACGATATTTAACGTTGACAGCAGAATTGAATCAATGGGCATTAAATCTGCACACAAACTAACTGAATATTGTCCTTAACAGCTTCGGTAGCACACAGTTGCTTAGTATGAACACATTGGGGGTGTTTCTCTCTATCCGATGATCCATTTACTCCTTCAGTAATCAAGATGATCCAAGCCTTTTCCTTAGAATCGTTTTTTAGCATTTTAATAATATTTTTGAACACATTTGTTAATTTTTTGTATTGTTTTTTCAATGTTTGCTCGAAATTGTACTGATATTTGTTCTGGATTAAAGTCCATTCTATTGGTAACATTTGTATCATTTTCAATAGGATCTGGAGAATATAGTGACAACAACATCCTTTAAAGAAAAGAAAACCAGTATTTTATAGCTATATATAAGTGAACAAACCTCAAAGGAGATTTATTTCTAATATTTCATATCCCTCTTCATATAATAATAATATAATAATAATAGATTTAATTTGTTAGCGCTTTTACAGGTGCTCAAAGACACTTTACAGATATAGTGAAGAGAAAAGAAAAGAAAGGAACAACAAATAAATATATAGATAAAGTTAAAGTCAAATAATACAAAAACAATCACACATTAAAAGCCAGATTGAAGAGGTGAGATTTTGTGAGTTGTTTGAAGGTGGTGAGGTCAGTCCAGTCTCTGATGGGTTGTGGGAGTGAGTTCCAGAGGGAGGGGGCAGCGACGGAGAAGGCTCTCATATACAGTATACATGACCCTCCATGTGCCACACTGTACATTTCAGGACAGTGACAGAGATAAAGACTGTATAAGTTAATTAAAAATCCATTCCAGGCATAACTGGGTTTGGTGAACGGACAAGCTAGCACCTGGGATCCTTGAAGCATGCAAAAAATGTGGGTATGTGATCAGGTGCGGTGAGGGCACCGCCTCAAGCTGCCTGGTAAAACACTCAGGCCTGTATGACAAGGCAAGTTCAACTCAGTCAGGCTCATTTAGGTTATCTAAGGGAGTTGTGTTGGGAGGCTGTGGCTCAGGGGGTAGCGTGCTGGACTTCAAATCAGGGGATAGCTAGTTCGAGTCCCACTGCAGTCAGCATGTCGTTGTGTCCCTGGGCAAGACACTTCAACCCAAATTGCTCCTGTGGGGATTGTCCACAGTACTGAATGTATGTAAGTCGCTTTGGATAAAAAGAGATCTGTTTATATGGAAGAGGGGTTTTTAAAATACATTCCCATTATCACATTAAGGTTGGAAAGGTGAGTCTTTAAAATGAGATTTAATTGAACTAGTACGAATCTAGCTAGGGATTTCTTATCTCTATATGGGGTACGAATTGGCTAAGCGATTGATTGATTTATTATTTAATCTAGTAAATAAAGTGTTCTTAAGAAAAAAGGGTGATTTGCATTTACAATATATTTTGTATATTGTCGTACCACATGTTTTTTGCCTTTTCTAAAATTACTAGAAAAATCATTGTTCACAACTATTAATCAGCATTTTGTGAAGAAAAGTATTGATAGAAGAACATGGTCAAAAGCTGTAATATAATGCATGCTAAAAATGTATGAACACATGGTAGATTTTTTGCTTTCCCTTGTTTATTCATCCCTTTTGCCTTCTGTAATGCTAATAGTTTTTCCCCTCTTGAATCATCCAAATCCTCATTTGATGTATGAGAGCGAATGTTTCTTGTTTGTTTTCTTTTGGCTTGGTGATGAAGCTCACAGATAACTTAGCAGGAATTTAAATTCTCTGTAAACATGGAGGAGAATCCCATTGTTTGCAAGACATTTAAATAGTAAAATGTTTCCTTTGACTCTCCTCAGAAATGTAATGGCCTCTGCCGACTAAGTCTCTGGACCGCACTGTGATGTCACTAAACAACAACTACACAACAAATGTTTGTCTTCTGTCAAACTCTACTGTAAACTGTGGGGGCCCTCCTTTCAATATGTGGCTCCTGTGGTGGGCTAATGCTTGTAATAACAGAGAAGGAAATGGCTGAGCGATCACAGGATAAAAACATGGACACACACACACATCCACACACACATTAAACGCATCACCCCATCACTCATTGGAGGTCTATGTACTGTCTCTCCCTTTGTTTTCTCTCTCTGTCATTATCTGGAGGACGTTTGGTATTTATTGTCATCCCTTTTTCATACAAGATCTAAGATTACAGCTGAAATACCACAGGCTGAAAGGAAAAGGAGGAAGTATCAAGTTTGTCTTGTCAAGTATATGATGGATAACTTTGCAGGACAAATAAAACAAATCTCCCTTTTTCTGCTCACTTGCTTTTGATTTTAACTTGAAGCAGGATTACAGAACAATGTCCCTGTTCAGTCCATTTGGAATAAAGCCGTGTTCGTTGTGTAACAAGTGGACATCGAGGATAAAAACTGGTCTCTTATAATCTCCCTATCAAAGCCCAAGACGATGAGCCATCAGACGTGACTGCTCGCAGAGTGAGGGGTGTTTTTGAAAGAGTGTGTGGGTGGCTGGATATCAGTGTGAGTTTGTTAATTGATAACTTGACCCCCCACAAAGAGTCTCATTCTTTAAACACTTAACAGTTATGCAACAGTGCCTCTGCTGCCACAACATTTTGTGACAAAGTTCACTTGGCTGTCAAGCTTTCTTTTAAACCTGTGCAGTGGTCCCTGCTTCTGAAATGTTTTTTATGCGCGGAAAACACTTCAATTAGTGGGAGTAGGTGACTTAAAATTACTCTGTAGGCTATCACTGCTCATGTTAACAGGTCATAAAGCTAAAATGCCATTAGAACAGAGTAGGAGGCAGACCTGTTGTGATATACAGTAAAAACATGTATTTAAACATATATTTATATAGAATGGGATCACTAGTGCACCTTACAGGTCCAGGGGCATAAAATGACGGGGCCAATGGCCTCTGCCCCACTTTGCTTCCCGTTGATTCCAGCGCCCTTGCTTGGACCCAATCATCTTTAAACTCTGCCTTCAGTTTGATCTCGAAAACATACCTGTAACATTTTTAAATAGCCCTTATGTCCGTCTTCGTCGCCCTTCATTTTTAATCTTAACTGCATATTTTTCGTGACTGCATCTTGAAATATCAACACCTTGCTAAGATAAGATAAGATAAGATAAGACTTTATTTATCCCGAAGGAAATTGTTGTGCCAGAGTAACAAAATACAATAAACACAATAAACACAGCAGCAAAAACAGCAATTAAACATCCACAGACAACATGAAACGTAGAAACATAGAAAGTCACACAATCAATGCAATTATTATTAGCAGTATTTAGTAGTTATAGTGCAAAAATTAAAACGTTGTGGCAGTTACGTAATTGCACGTTATCATAGTATTATTAATAATACTAATAATAATAATATGATATAATATTGCACATAGTTATATATATAGCAGCGAGTGCATTGCAGTGATGGAACTTACAGTAACTGTAAGTTCCATCACTGCAATGCACTCGCTGCTATATATATAACTATGTGCAATATTATATCATATTATTATTATTAGTATTATTAATAATACTATGNGGACTAAACGGCGGATAAACTGTGGCTTCAGATGAGGAGGTGAGTCCCCCTCATAACTGCATGAACCCGTGTGGAACAATACAACTCAGACTGGCTTACCTGTACGTCAATCAAGTGGCAAAGGCATAGGATGGATGATAGGCTAACTTTAAAAAAAAAAAATGTAATTAAAAAAAATCTCTTTTTTTTTTTTTGCCATTGCCATGCGATCTACCCACACTTCGATCGCAAAGGAAATTGGGACGTATCGACGTATTGGGCACCCCTGGTATATATATACATACATATACTGTATACAGTAGCCATATGTATACATGTCATGTTCCACTCTTGTCTCTAGTTGGACTTCTACATGTAAAGGGTAGTTAAAATATGCAGCTTCCGGTACCATTAAACCACAAAACACTACTTATATGGAAATAAAATGCACTCCATACAATACACATCAATAATACACTTCAATGACCAATGTAGAGATATTTGAAGACAATATGACTTTCTCATCCTTGTGTCATGTTTCAAAACTCAATTTTCATGGTTGATGCCACAATGCAACAACACAATTTGTCTAATTTCCTTCTTTGGTCCTTCTAAAGGAAACGAGCTCCCTGTCCTCACAGCCAGGTCGTGTCCTCAGTCACAGGTTCAAGGCCATTTGGCTGACACCAATTCACATCTTGAAACTCTGTTGCACTACTTGGCTTTGAACACACAGAAGCAGTACCTTTACTGATAGATACTGCATTGCATAACCCGAACACGTGTGCCCCAGCTGCTCCGCTTGTTTTTAACGGTGATAAGGAGTGCGTTTCTTGTTTGTACGTTTTCTTCGTTCACTGATGTTTTTGATTTAGGCATCTTGGAATACAAAGGGCTGTGTTAAATGGATATTTTATGTAAAAATAGTACCATTTATAAATCCACCACATTCCATCAGTAATGAAAATGGATTACTTGCAGCTTATTGGTAATTTGCTGCTGGGTAATGCTCGGAAATTGTATGAACTTTGCAAATGAAGTTACTCATAAAACTTGACAGTGACACTAGCTTGTCCAGCAATAAAATGTATTTTCAAATGGAATATTGTTCCAAAACACAGAGAAATTGTGCAATAAACAATTATATTTAATTAAAGGAGGAGGCCATCAGCACAGATCCAAAAAACATAATGCCTTTTGAGTCTGTTCAACATCAACTTGTTCCCAGAGCCCCCCTGATACAATGCACATCTAGTCCTTTGGTTTTGAAGGACTGTGAGCGCATTGCAAAGCTGTTTTGAAGTGTAAGACCAAACAGGAATGTGAAACAGAGGGTCAGTTATGTTTCATTTAGACGGCAGTCAACAATCAAAGAGCAGTTATCTGACTCCTATCAGCCTCTGTGGGTGAGCAAAAGCAATTCCTGTAGAAGAGTCCATTTTATCAGAAATAAATTGGCCTTGGCCTTGCCTTTCATAAGCAAAGCACAGGTGTTTTTTTTAATCATTTATGATGTCTCCGTTTTAATCAAATATGCCAGTACAGTTAGCCATGACAGTCTGTGGCACAAGTTTACATGTTTGAGAGGAATTTTCAAAAACAAGTTTATTATCATTCTCAGTGAAGACACAAAACAAATCCAGAAAATTCCAACGGTTTTTCCCCATAAAATTAAAAAGCTTTTCTGCCAGTGCAGTTCGGCTGTTAACGGGGACGTTTTGCTGAGCCACTGATTTACTACAACGCCTTCCACCCTGTTATTGTAAGTGCAGGTAGGCCTATTTCTCCCCAGCCTGCTATTAACACCTAGGTGGATAAGCCCTACAGGTATGCACGATATTTGTCACAGTGATGGAGCATGTAAGGATCTGATTTGTTGGAATGTGCCGACGTTGAATGATTTGCATATGGTCGGACTTCTGAAGAACGCTGGGTATGATTTACTGTGTGTAGGTATAGCATGCACGGACACTTATCCACACAGTGAAAAGCAAATATTTGGGAAACTCCAGTGGTTTATTCACTGAAATAGAGATTCCATAAAATGAGAAGCCAACTGCGGTCAGAAAAATAAAGAGGGAAAGAATGACATTTGGAGTGCATGTGTCTCATGTGTGTCCCAGCTCCAGCCTCTTGTTGTGTGGATTTGAATACAGAGCGGCACATGAAAGACACAGCAGTCCAGACAAACAATGGACCGATGAGTCATTAGATGCGTGAGGCTGTCAGGGAAAGTCGGATCATGAAATCAAACGCCACTTTGAACACCCAACTGGTGTTTACTGGAAGGGGCAGGAATGCAAAGAATGTCTGCGGTCTGAGTTTACCCCTGAACGAGAGGTGCTCATAAAATGTGTCCCTGGCAACCTGTGAAACTGTCTTCATTTCAGAAGATGGTGCTGGGAATCCCCGTCTTCATATATCCATTTACGGGTTAAATGAAATAAAATATCTGATGCGTGTTTGGGATGAGACAAAAAAAATCCCCACATATACTGTTTTGTGTTTTGTGCTGATCAGCATAATACCTGCTTGGTATCAGCATGTTAAAGGGATAGTCCGGGTGTTTTGGAGTCAATTTGTATAATGCACTCATGTTTGGAATCACGGAGCAGACCGGTGTAATGGTAAGAATAATACTCCCCCCTCAAAAAACCTTTAACAGTTTAATTGTACGCAATATTTGCACTGCTTTTTATGGCCTTTCAAACAGTCCGACACTTTGACACTACCTTTTTTCAACCGTCCAAGTTCAGTATTCCTATTAAAGTGCGCACCTGAGTCGTGCACTGTGTTACGCCACATTAGCTGCACTGTTTGTAATTGCATCCTTACAGAGCGGCTTGCATTGGCTGTAGATTGTTTGTCTTTTAATTTGCAGCTTGCTAATCGTGACGTATCACAAAGGAAAATGATTAGAAGTCAGAGACATCACTCTTTCTGCTTTGTAAGACTTATCACTTTTTGACCTAATGATGTTGAAGTACATACAGTAGTAATTGCATATCCTTTATTTTAATAAGATGAGACTGGGTGTGTATACCTCTTGTCAATTGTCCAGATTTCAGTTGTTTTTGTGTGGGTAGAAAGCACAACCAGAAACTTTTAAATGGAACAGAGTAAAGAAAAAACTAAAACATGAAGCATTGCTCACGTCAAAAACTGCAAAACAGTGTGGAGATGTTATCAGCGTTAAGGCTGTTGAAACACTTGAAGATATATGCAGCAGTCCCCCCTGTGAAGCGGTCCGGATGCTCTGTCTCTGGCAGTTAATGAAGCTCATGTAAAGATGAACTCAGTGAACCCAAACTTAGACAGACTCTCCCTCATTTGTTCAGAGTGAACCTCCCTGAAGTATGTGATCCTCACCAAGACTCTGCCATCCCTGCTTTCCAGAAGCCGGCCTCATTCACCTCATTTCTGAGTTTAGCAACTGGCATGCATGGTTTGAATTAAACTAACAAGTTGATGCAGTGAATCAGCACAGAAATGTGAATGTCCTATTGTTAAAAGTCTGACTCCCTCAGAGTTCCCTGAGTTTTACAGTGCGTGTAGAACAAGCACTTTTTCATCTCAAGACTAAAGAAATGTGCCACTTCTAACAATAAACGAAAGGCTTATTTATTTAAATGAATATCCGTCATGTACTTCTAATGGAAAGCTTTCCCATTTGTCGTTCTTAACATCCAATCTGTGAACCCTGTCACACAGGAATGCATTTAGTGTTTTAGCAGCAATAGGAGTGGTTTTAAGTACTGTAAGCAGTATCTTTAATAAGCACCAACAGTGGCTAGACAAAGAAAAGAGATTCAGCAACTTACTCTATAACAACACAGCAACAATCCAAGAAAAAAGATGTCACTTCTGGACACACGTCCAAAACATTGGCAGAAAGGAAGAGGAAAGAAGAGCTTTGGTTTTCATAATTGTGGGGTACAGGAACTAATGGATTAAGGCAGTGGTTTAATGGGTTTGAGTACATTTGTAAATGGCTTTGAGTCACATCCTCCTAGCCCTGATGAACTGAGAAAATTAGGAATGAACTTGGATTGACGATGGGTAATTTACTTTTAATGCGAAACAGCACTCACGATTATTACTACTCACCTAATTTCCGCTGCTGATGCAAATCGACTTATTCAAAATGCAGATGTTATTTAAATGCCTTGTTTTAATTGGGTGGGTTCACAATGGCCATATAAGCCCAGCGGTCAAGTTGCTGGCCTTGTGACTAAGCAATCTTAGGCGTACCGGTCATTTAGCTATTTATTGGTTGTCATACAAATAGCTTCGCACAAACTTTATTTGAATGACTCATGTCGGTTCCCAGGCCTGTCATATATTAGGAATAGCATTACATCCCTGAGAAAGTTAACTAAAGATGGCCTAACATTTGCCTTTCTACTTACAGTAACGCGCTGACAACAGGTCATTAAGTGGAAAGGGAAAAGAGAACTGAAAGATTGAAGGTTACAGACGGAGATGGAGAAAATAATAGTGAGTAGAGTTCACTGTTGATAACTCATGTTGATGGTATGCGTGACTTCTGTGAATAGAGCCTGGCAGACAGGATCATAGATCAGTGGCCGTCCTAAGACCAGAGCTTCCGTCCTGATATTACCTGCTGGGGGAATTACATTTTGATCTCGTTTCCTGGGGAAATACTGAAGATTTCCAAGCTGATAATGTAAAGAAGAGAGCTTGATATGATACTGTTTGTTGCACATTGAATCTACAATGTGTTTTCAACAACTACTCATTCTTCATCGCTTTATGTCTTGTTGTGGATGTTCTAATATGAGTTGTATCAAAGACTGTCTTTTTTCTTTTGTAAATGTGTATGCTTAAAACTGCAGATGTCTGAGGATTATATCATGTTGGTTGAGAATTCCTGTACAATTATCTCACCACGCACATGTTAACCAAACCACCAAGATACTTTTCTCTCCTGTACTAAACATTTTGTTATGTAATTTGATGACATGACAATATGTTTAATGAGTGTGGTTTCTACCAGATCTAAACCTGCAGCCTCTTATGAATTATGGCTTAGCGGTTTCTTTCTTTAAGGTTTTCTGTTGCCAATGCATACAAATGATAACAATGTATGAGTAGCATTGCTTTGTCAGCCTAAATCAAGACTTTGTGAGCCACAAACTGAACCGACCAATCAGATTGTCAAAGCTGAACTTCAGCACAAAAAAATATGTTTTCTTGAACTTGGTTTTGAACTGAGGTTTTATTTAGTTTGGCTAATTTTGGTTTTCAAATTTGTCTTGCATTTTCCTTAAAATGTTCTTGCTCGTTCTGTCTTTGACTTACAGGAGGTTGGGGATGATTGTCTTTCTGAAACCAAAGCAGGCCCAAACAGTCTCCGGGTCTCCGATGAGACACTTACCAGCTACAACTCATTCTGAGGCGATGTAATGTTGACTGCATACAGTACAGCGCTGTGCCCCTTGCTGTCTTTCAGACGCTCACCACTAATGATAGTGGAGAATCTTGCTTTTATAATTGTGTTTGCATTAAAATTACAGCTTGCGTGCCGCTACAGCATTGGATCATCGTTTCTAACTCCCTCCAGGCAGAAGTGGGTAGCCACAACTTCTGGGGAAATCTTATACACAAACATATCAATTAAGGATTAAATATAAATATTTGGACACGCCTTTTCCCTTTATTTTCACTTAATTTTTGCGCGGCATCTATCATTTTCCATTTAAGATGTCAGCCACAGATTAGCAGCTGCAGTAAATGTTTCGAGTCTGAAACCACTTCGGTTGCATTGTTGGGAGTTCAGTCCCAAACCATGGCGCGGTTGTTTCCATGAACAAGAGTTGAGGAAACTCCTTTAGAGTATCGACCAAAGACTCTGTAACCTAGCATAAAACAAATCATGAAAACAGTCTGAAAACAGATAAACTATGTCACTGTACACATGTTGTTTGATAGTGGGAGAGAATTGAAAGCCCATGCATATTTATCATTATACGCCACATTAGCTGACCTCACATGATGTCGTAAATAACAGCAATAAGTTACAGAATTTATCGACATCAAAAGAGGTTTAGAGGTTGTTACGTTCCAACTAGGGGAAGAGGAATGCAACACACACCAGTATGTAATTGGTAATAATAAGTAGATTTATTATAAAAAAGGTAAACAAAATGGAAGGCACACAGCCTGAAACAAACAAAGTAGCCAAAAGGGCACAGGTTGACAAATAACCAACTAAAGGAGGACTCAAAAAAAGGAGTCTAAACGCATACGGGAAATAACACTATCACACTAAATAAAGAACGAAACAAAACCTCACTTCTAGAGTGGTACAACTAACCGAGGGAGTCTACACAAAACACAGCTAAACTAAAGGCAACAGTAGGCCTGTCAAGATAATTAATTGTGTTGGACGATACATTTTTCTGGAAATTATTGCGATAAACGATAATATTGTCGGCACCGTTTTAAGACCATTTTAGATATAATGATAATATATAATAATAATTCAAGTACATCCTTTCAAACATAACTTTTTATTGAACATTCAACATTGCAAATGAAATGTGAAATAATATTGAGAGGCGTCTGTCCACTCCAAACAGGGCCTCCAGAGTGGTAATTGTCCTCAGGCTTTGTATCCGTGTGCATCAGGTGTGCGCCTGCTGTCGCTTGGCGAATTGGAGCGCGTCGGCCCCCGGCATGCTCCAATCACAATCTTCGGAGGCGGACCAGAGGATGGGCAGCCAATGACGTCAGGGCTACTGCGCAGCTTATTTACATATTAAACAGACAGCTGAAAACACTCAGGCAGATTAATGAGCAGACAGGAACAGCAACCGTAACAGAGGTACAAAGGTACACTACTTTCCTGACAGCTTTTAGTTGATTTTCAGATTAGAGTTTTTCGTCCTCTTCACCTCCATGAATAAAAAAAAAAAAGCGTGTATTCTCTGATAGTCGTCACAAAGTTTGACTTTTTAGCCATTGAGATCTTTCACTTTTACGATGTATATTTTGCAATGCAGTGTTTTTACTTGCAGTTTAGCAAGTAATGTGTGGCTCTGAATACTTGCATCCTAGCTTGCATCATGATGATATAAGGGCTGTCAAAAGCAAAGATTTAATATCATTCAGAGTTTCTCTTGGTAAGGCTCTCAATATATAGGAGTCTTCAGTTTCTGCAGCCCCTCAAACTTTTCTTCTTTCTCATATTCTGTTCTCTACGTCATTCACCCATCTATTTCTCCATCTGAAATGCTTGCCAAACGGGCAGTGTGTGTGACGATGAATCAACAGATGGAAGAGGCAGTCACCCAGTCAGAGAAAACATTGTTAATGTCGCTGATACCGTGCCGTCAGCCTATTTGCAGCATGTTCTCAATAACAGGAAGCCAGGAGAAATGAGTTCTCCCATAATTACGTCGGGGTTCTTTTCCCTTTCCTCCCCATATAGCATTCTCAGTTTAAACCAGCGCCGAGATCAAAGCTGGAATGTCGAATCTCGATCTTCTATCAGAGGGGGCTTCCACAGCAGCACAGCAGCACACGTTTAATAAACTCTAACACCAGTTCATAAATGGGGCAACCACTGTATCAACAGCTGGAATCTGCTCATGGATAGGAGGACAGAGTTAGACAACCCAATGTTCGACCAATGTAGGGAAAGTCAGGACAGGATGCAGGGCTGGGATATAGTTTTTATACTTTAACACTATGGATTCATAACATGGTCAGGGTCTTTGGGTTGGGTGGTGTAGGAAATTAACCCTGACTTTCTTTTGAAGACTAAGACATTTCCATCTTTAACTGTCAAAAGTTAGTTTTCAGTCTTAAAACCTGCTGTTGCATAACCACAATTATTGAGTCAATACAACAGAAAAGCAGAAATGTTATCACATCTACTTTACCTTAGGCGCGTTCACACCGCGGTACTTTTCCCACTTTAGTTCATCAGAACTCTTTAGTTCTGATGAACTAAGTACAGATCGCTTTCACACCAGAATAAATTCCTGGGGGAGGATTAGGCAAATGAAGCCGCTGACGTCACTTCTTCTTCTTCTGCTTTGGGTTTACTGGCAGGCCGCAAACAACTTCACGGCGTATACTGCCGCCCAAAATCCCCGGCCGGAAGTCCCCGGAGTTAGGGACTGGCCTTCCGAGTAAACGGCCAGAACGCCGACACCTCCTCATCTCCACCGCTCCCATGTTTTATTTTGTGTTGCCATAAGTTAGTCTCTCTGCGTTTCTGCGCTGGGCTAATGCTAATGCTAATAATGCAATGCGAGGATAATAAAATGGCGTCTTCACAAAAGTTTTTGGGAGTTTTACGGGGCGTGGTTTGCATTCCGCCCAGCCAATCAGACACAGGAACCTTTTTCTACCACGAAAGTACCTGCCCTCTAGCAGGGACTGAAAAGGGGGTAAAAAGGTTCTCATGAACTAATTTAGTTCCTGGGGCTTTTTGGTGTGTACGCAAATATATCGTAGTTCTGGTGAACTATTGTGGGAAAAGTACTCCGGTGTGAACGCGGCTCTTGACTAGACAACTTTTGGTGAGAGGCAGCAGACCTAGCTTAGGAGCTAAGAGCAAGACGTTGATGAGTATTTCTACTTTCTTACAACCTGGTTTAATAGTGTTTGGCCGATAAACATTGAAAGAGTGGCATTGCCTTTTACGCATAGCCAGCACTGCAGAAGTAATGGTGCTGCAGTGGAAAGAGCTTTACAGTGGAGACCAATTTGACCATAGCCTCGCTGGCTTGTTAGGGATTGGAATATCAGGCGTGTATTAGAAGCTATGGGACAACATTTATGTTTTGGACAACCAAAATGAAAAATCACCCTCTGATGGTGAGGTTGCCAGCTTCAGTAGACCCCAATGTGTTAATCTGTCTTACTACCGCCTCTGTTTTCACCTCTGGGCGACCTTGGCTTGAGTTTTTACGGGAGGTTTGGGACACGACGTCAGATTGGACCCTGTTCAAAACTTCCATCATGAAAACAGCTGCAGGGATCTGTGGCCAGAAGGTGGTCATTGCTTGTCATGGCAGCAACCCAAGAACCTGTTGTTAGTGAGGGAAGCCAAGCTGAGGAAAGAGACGTCCAATACCAATAATTAAGCCAGGCTAAGTACAGTAGTACTGGTATAGGCCAGAATTATACAGCTATGGTACTGCAGATATTGTTGGACTTTGTGAACTTTGACAAGCTTTGAATTTGACATCCAAGTCCTCACACAAGAAACACGGCTGAAATGTTTCAGGAGATAAGAACATATAATGTACTACACGATAAGCATATATTAAAAGGTGCCACAGGCTTTATACAGTAAGTGCTACAGGCAGTAGTGCGTGCGTGCGTGGATGCTTGGGATTGTACTTGATGTAGAGATAAGGTTAATCCCAAAATGTCAACTGTAAGATATTTCAGGGGCGATGCCTAAAAATCAGATATCTGCAAGTGTGTGTGTGTGTGTGTGTGTGTGTGTGTGTGTGTGTGTGTGTGTGTGTGTGTGTGTGTGTGTGTGTGTGTGTGTGTGTGTGTGTGTGTGTGTGTGTGTGTGTGTGTGTGTGTGTGTGTGTGTGTGTGTGTGTGTAATGCTTGTGTGTACGTGAGAAAGAGTGTGAGATCTTCACTGACAGCAGCTGACCTGACCTTGTTGCCACTCCACTGTGAGAGACCCAGGGTGCACTTTTTAGGGCAACAATTTCAGAAAATGGTCCAATATTTAAAAAAGCTGCTATTGTGCACTATCAATGAAGTCAACTTGTTTGCCTCTGAGGTTCATGTTGTCATCATAGGTGTCTGACTATATTATGGAAAGGACCCAACAGAGCTATTTTCCTTAACTTATTGCTTCTAGTATGTTTTGTAATTGTTTCCAGCCAAGTATAAACCTTGCCTAAAATCGGATTTTTGGCAGCACTCCTGTCTTGCGTCTAACTTGTGTTTCCACCGTTGTCATCTGGCAACAATCTCTTTCTATATTTCAGAGTGAGACTTCTGCCTAAACACAACTTCATTAGACACAATGATAAAACCAGTCCAGATCATGCATTCCACATCATCATAAGGTAATCCAATCATCCAAGTCAAGTGTCTTTTTAAGCTAACTTTACTTCAATTCAAGTCTTACGATTCTCTAAATCTAACCATGTCATTGAAAACAACTCCTTTTCCTTCCCTCTGAGGGCTGAACAAATTAAAGGTATGATTTTTTTTAGGGCTATTCGGTTGTTTCATGCAGGTGGACCTACTGAAGTGGTAACTTATAAGTGTCATCTGTTCATGGGTACTGCTGATCCTCTCTGGTTCCCACGTGTTGGTTATCACGTAACTCCTGTCCTTGATTGGCTGGTCATGCTTTACAGAAAGTATTTGATATGTTTGTTTTCCATGTCTCATGGAATTGTAATCACAGAAACAGAAGCCTTGGAAGGGGATCAGAGCTTTGATAACACATTTATTTTTACTCCCACGGCCACACACTTTTGATCCAGCTAAGAGTTTTACGTAAGAATACAGTTTACCTCTGTTTCAACTTCAGTATTGTCATCAGAGGGATTGTAATACCTTAAATCTGTGATTAAACACTTTCAAAAGTCTCAAAGGTGACATTGCTTCTCTTTGAAATCATTCACGCCTCCGTGCGCCATTAAAGCACTTAATGGCCTATCCAAGCATTTAACTGTGAGCCGGACATGGAGGAGAATGGACCTGTTGTGCAGCTGACCGGCATGGGAGAGAGAACAGACGGAAACAAAAGAAAGTGAGGAGAAGTGAGAGGACTGATGGGTGGTGAGAAGATACACTGAGCTGTCTCAATCTCTCAAATAGGAGAATAGGGATTAGAAAGTGAATAGCGATTGCCTCCATGATGACCTGCCAGCCACTGTAATCAAGGACAGTGTGAGTGATGCCATGATTGCCCAAAAGGAAGAGGCCAGTGACAGTAATCCTTGGGAAAATGTGCACCACAATGACAGGTTGTGCTTAGAGACCACGGCAGAGGCTCCATCACTTTTCAGAGGCGAGCAAAAAAAAACAGAGTTGATGTAGGAGAGCCACTTCCTCTTTCTTTCAGCACTTTTAAACCTTTTTGGGAACCTTCAAAAGAGGCCATGACAAGCTGTCAGCCACTAGGAAGCAGAATGAGTGAGGAAAAAACTCACAAGTATCAGAACTAACAAAAGTCAATTGATTTCAAACTGCAGGATGAAATGCTTTGGTGTTATTTTATTATAATGGGATAGGGCCTTGCAGCTGCTAATTCCTCCGACCACCCACATGATAAACTATTGTGATAATGCCAAGACGACCACCAGCAGCCGCCATACACTTTCCTTTTAGATCAGTCTTCTAAAACAACCTTTCTTTCAATAAGAGGGAGATGGATACTTCTGAACTTATTAAACTACATGACATTAAATAATACGGAATACTTTTGTTGGAATTTATTTGGAGCCATGCGTCATGAAATTTGGCTCCGACATCATTTGAAATTACAATTTTTCTGTTAGGATTATTGTGTTACAGTATGTCACGTTTTGTATGTCTTGTTTTGGGTGTTTTTGCTGTTCTCCCTGTCATGTTTTCTTCCTTGTATATTGTCTGGTCCTTCTCCCTGTGTTGTTCCCCTGTCGTTAGTTTCCCTGGTGTGTCTAATTGTCTGATTGTGTTCACCTGTTGCCCTTGTGTTTCTCCTCCCCTGCCCGGCTGTTTCTCTGTGATTACCCCTCCCTGTATTTAGTCTTGTCTCTTCCTGTGTTCAGTGTTGGTTCGTCTTTTGTTTGTGACTGAGTTCACCGGTGAGTGTTCTGTCTTGTCCAAGTCANCTCACCTCCTCATCTGAAGCCACAGTTTATCCGCCGTTTAGTCGTCGTCGTCCCCCCCGCTCGCGAAACAGATTGGGCAGGGGCGGCCCTGTGGGTAGATACTTTGGGCTTGGTCATTTTAAAAGTAGCTCCCAAGCTGTAAAAGTGTGAGCACCCCTGCTATAGACTCTCTGTGCCGCACATCCATGTCATGTTACTGTACTGGAACTATCTTAAATTGCATCCTCTCTATCAAATAAAAACAATCTTAGAAGATTTATCGCCCTAGTATTCTTAAATAGAAAAAAAAAAAATCTGATCTGATCTCATACCGTGTAAAATGCATGAGTAGTTTTGCACAGGAGTTGTTGGAGACCTGTGCAGATTGCCACCCAGGGATAATACTGAATGATTGTTTACTTCCTAAGTAAAGAAACCTTTGTATTGGCCGTGTTTATCTAAGGGACCACCGGTACTTAAACCATACCAGTGTAAAACATCCAAAAAATGGGAAATTTAAAGCTCAATTTAGATTTGTATCTGCAGTTGGAAATTCGATCCTTTGCACCTATAAGCTAAATCCCTCCTAGAGGCTGGTGAAAAACAAGAACATTTTTAACCACATGTATTAAGATGTGTTATCTTTTCCATCAGGGGCGGTGTAACCGGATATAAAACCGAGCACTGTGTTAATAATCATACCTCTGCATGTTTCCCTCTCCTCCGAGTCAACAAACATTCCTTAGCTGTGACCGTGACAGACTTTCACAGAGATACGGACGCCCTCAGGGACAAACACAGCTCCAAACTAACACTAAAGATGGCTTCATCTGATGCAGGAGAGCAGATAGGAAGCCGGGTGTGATAAGGGCTTCATCCGGGAGAATCAAAACAGACCAAACACCTGCAGAAAGTAGGATTTTAGGGATTCAAACGGCAATGGAGTGGAAGGAGGTGGATGGAGGTAAGAGTGAGTGTAAGCAAAGGTCATCCTCTGTGAACTAAACACTGATATTTACCATCCCTTTTTAAATATTGGAACTAACTGTTTGCACTGCACTGTATGTGTGATGCTGGAGGCTTGTAAGGTCAAAACTAATGTCTTCAAGTTCAGAACAGATTTTTCTATCCTTGCAATAAATGTAACGTTTGTAAAACTAACAGCGTCATTAAAAAAAACTAAAGAAGATCTTAGACGACCTAGACTCATAAGAATTTGATGAATTTGATGATTGTTTTGTCTGTCTGAGTGTTTTGTCTGACTTTTTTCTTCTGTAAAGTGACCTTGGGTCCCCTGAAATCCGCTATATAAATCTAAGTTGTTATTATTATTATTATCGAAACAGGTCTGTTGAACTGAGTTTCTCCACAAATACCCCCTTTTCACAAAAATGTGTTAAGACAAGTTACCTGCTGGGGTTGTTGTTAATTGATATTGAGTTGATACAACTTGTGAGCTTCCTAAAAACCTGTATGCTATTCTACCGGCTTAAGCCTCTACATCATTACGTCACCATTAAAGTGGCTATTATTCCTCACAATAACTACAATAGCAGACAGCATTGACAATATGCTCATGTTGGTCACTTACGAGGCCATATTAAATTGCAACCATGACTTATCGATATCTTTCTACTCTTCGTTGTACTCAACATGAACTGTTGTAACTTCAAACCAACCCTGGAACTGCCACGATGACATTTGCTTAAAGGTCACCTATCATGCTATTTTTAGGCAATAGCATAGGTCTCAGATATATAAAATATATAAAAAACATGTCTATGTGTTTTGCTCAAAATACCAAACAGATCACCCATTCTAGCCATGCCACATATCCCTCTATTTCACTTCCTGTTTCAAAAGTGCTGATTTGGAGTATAAAGCTTTAAAAAAAAAAAAGTAGAAAAAAAATAAAGGAGGGGGCTGAGCTCATGCGGGAGATTCTACCGGCAGATACTGCGGTGATGAAACGCCATATCATGGATTATCAAGGATTATTTCTGAAACAGTATGGAGCTCAAAGGCTTTCTCTCTTGCCGGTTATGCCACAAGGTGAGTTCCTTTTTATTTCCTGCTTCTTCACACACATGCTCTCCAGTACAGGTTAGCTCTGAGTGTTAGCGATGCTAATGTAAACATGCACCGACCATATTACGTCCAAAACAGTCGGGCATTGTTTCTGATAGCAACGTTTCTGATAGTGCCGTGGGTCCACATTTCAGATATTACGTCATATCGGACGCAAATCTGGATCAGCTCCGTTGTGGCCCCGTTTTTAGAGATTTGGGTACGGAGGAAAAGAGAGAGGGTTTTATTTTCTGACGCTGCGTGAGTTCCCTGACACACCGGGGACACATCTTTATGTATACAGTAAAAGACATCAAAAAGTGCATTTTGCATTATAGGTCCCCTTTAAAAGAATCATGCAAAAGCGCCACACTCTTTCTTCACAAAGGATCATCTCGGCTAGAACATGAAGGCAAGGCAATTTTATTTATATAGCACTTTTCAGCACGTGGCAATTCAAAGTGCTTTACAGATTAAAAGCAAAAGACATTTAAGAACAAATACAGCATAAATACATTATTAAAAACAGGCATAATAAGCAAAGGTAATGAAATAAATAAATAAACACAGCATGTACAGAATACATGACTAAAAGGCATACTGTAGTGTGAGTATGGGCAGCTGAATTAAAAGCAGCGGCAAATAGGTGCGTTTTTAGTCGGGATTTTAAAATAGGAAGTGTTTCGGCGGACGTGCATGATTTAGGCCGTTTGTTCCAAATTGTTGGGGCATAATAACTAAAAGCTGCTTTTCCATGTTTAGTGGTTATTCTCGGAACAGAGAGCAGAAGAGCACTTTGTTGTTGACAGCGATATAAGAAAATATGAATGAGGACACTTCCGACCTCCATGACATCATGGCATCATCATTATCACTGCTACAGTAAGCTGGTACGTCCTGGAACAGAGTATCAAAGGCACATGACAACGAAATGATATGGGTTTCTGGTTCATGTTTGCAAGAGCTTTATCCGTTATATTCTACAGTGATTGACCTCAACGCTCTCTAAGGAACTCAATGTACAATAATGCCCTTCACATCACATGGAAACTGTGTGATCAACAGACTGCTCTCGGTACAGCCCACAGATATCATCCACCTCTGTATCAATGCAAGGTCAAGCTATTCCCGTTGTACTGTTCCTCCTTGAGGCGAGATTAAGGTTTGTTTATTTTGACATTTCCATGGTGATGCACAAAATCACAAAAAACTCAAATAGTTCTTGAAGGGGGGAACATTTCAGACTTCAGTGTTTCCAAACACCTCATTCTGGTATAATGTCAGGGACTTGTCTTGTCTTCAGGTATTTACTTTGAAAGGCTTGTTCCACGTTTTAAATGAATCTTATTTTACCATTTCCATAATAGTCAAAATGAATGACTAAAAGAAAACATGATTTGCTGGTACATTTGCGGATTATGGTACATTAAGATTTTTGTTGATTTGTTTGTTTCATATCCATGTTTTGAATCCACACACATGCTTATTGCAGGTCAGGTCATATCAAGAACCTTCAGAAACATTTTAATTGATAATATCATAGATACAATTATTCATATGACTTCACATTCAACTATTCAATGTATGCCAGATGAAAATGGTTATTATTGACAATAATTTTCCATAACATGGTAAAAAATTGCATTAACATGTTATTTAAGAGAGGGTTTAAAACCTGCTACTCTTTTTATAGTTCAGTTACTACAAGAGTAAACATGTCATTTCAATGAGACTCCTTTAACAATCACAACGCTCTTGTTCGTGACATTGACAGATTAACTCCGCAGTAATAAATAATAGTAACACTAAATAACCTTTTATTGGCAACGCTGCTAAAAATAGCTTCCTGCCCAGTTAAGGAGGCATGTCAAAAAAGCAACAGGGAGCCTGGCAGAAACAAATTCAACCTGCACCCCGAGTCACACCCTGCGGATCAGAGCGCAGGACTTGACTGTTATTGTGCCGTAAATCCTGTTGATATCCACACAAACATGACCCCTGTGACCCCCACAGCAGAGGGGAGGGTCTGAGGACATTTCCATTATTCTGCTGCTGCTGGGACCAGAGCTGGGTCTTCAGGGAACAGTGCACAGCAGAAAATATTAAAGGTCCCCTATTATACTGTTTTTCATCAATATATTATAGGTCTCAGATATATACAAAACGTGTCTCTGAAGTGTTTGGCTCCAAATACCAAACAGATCATTGCAGCATTACCCATAATCCCCTCTGTTTCAGCCCTGTTTGAAAAGTGCTGATTCTCTGGCTGCAGCCGAATAGTCCAAAAATCACCTATATCGTCTATCCCTTGGCGTCTGTGTGAAACGTCACGGGGTTAAGGAATAGTGGATAGGAGAATTCCAAAGGATTTAGGAGAAGAGAAGAGCGGTGCTTTGAGAGTCCGACTGCACTTTCACTATCCGACGTATTTATGATGCGCCAGCGGACGTCATGAATATGCGTCTGCTGCTGAGGGGAAACTACAATTTTCTATACAGCGGAGTGAGCGGACTACATGGATGTTTAATAAGAACGGCGGATGCATCTAGAGTCTGCACCGCACTCTGATGGTGTTGTTTTATGCTTTATGAACGTGGACAACAGAGAAACATAAATTCTTCATGAACGAGGTTGTAATTGAAATATAAAAGGAAAGTGAAACTTATGCTCGTCACCCTCTCGCTCCGGTCCACATTAATACAAATGATCCCAATACGTTTTATTGCATGAAAAGATCTTAAAATAAATGCAAATGTATTTATTATAAACGTGTTGGTCCTTAACACCTATCACTTTGTATATCACCATTAAACATGTTTTAAAAGTTTAACAAACCCCAGACAGCTCATTAAACACTGGGAAATGTTGACTTTATTTGATAATTTCAGTAAAAACTAACGTTCATATTTTTCTTTTTGATTATAATACAGATGAACGTTCAAAACAAAGCACTTTGGCACCTTACCACATACGTTTTAAAATGCTTAATAAGCACCGTAACTTTCATGATATAATTTCTCGGTCATAATCGGTTGTTTCCGTGAACGTCCGAATATTCCCTCGCCTTAAATGCTGCGGCCGCAAGGCATTATGGGGCAGCATTTTCTCATTTTCTTTCGTAAAGGAAGATCCAGTGTTTCCTAAGCTAAAAGAGGTTATAAAGGAAGTTTGAAACTTCCTTTCCTATCATCTAGAGCAGGGCTATTCAATTAGTTTGGAATGGGGGCCGGTTGATGAAAATGATCCAAAGCAAGGGGCCGGGAAAAAGATGGCTTGAAATATGAGCTTCAGATACAGTAAATACTACAACAGCATAGTGGAGTGCATATATTGTGTTTAATTCAATCTAACAACATAGCCCCAAGGCCTTTATAGGTCTAAATGGCAAGTTCAGAACTCAGTAGGCCTCCATGTGAGGCTAATTTAACCATCAACATCATTTCATTAGATTTAATTTAGGTGAAATGATCTAATCATTCTCGCAGAGATACAATCAATGACAGGAGTTGTCACTACAGTAGCTACAGTAGTAGGTGGGTTCGAAACCCGAGCCCGCCAAAGTTTTCAGGCAATGTCTTCCCCTCTATCTCTCAATTTAACACCCTCTCTGGAATACAGCCAATCTGGCCCAAAAAATCATCTTTAAAAAAAAACTAAATGTGATTACTTTTTAACATTATACTCAAAGGGCCAGTGAATATCACCCCCAGGCCGGATTTGGCCGGCGGGCCGCCAATTGAATAGCCCTGATCTAGATCATTCTAACGGCTCTTATCATGGCTGCCACTGATGTACTTTCGGGTCATTTCACTACGTTAGGAAGGGTCCTAAGAGAAACTGACAATTCAACTGCAGCCTCTGTCTGTTACTTTAGATGAAAATAAGGAGCCACTCTGAGACATATTTGGTTAAAAAGAACACAATGGTGCTCTAGGAGGACCAAGAACACGCCAGCGGCAATTAATGATTGTCCCATCGGTTTTATTTGTTTCAGTGAAACTTCAAAGTCGTATTAAAGCTACTCCACCCCGACATATTTCCTAATGACTCTCCCCAGGAATGCAATACAGAGGAAACCAACAAGAGAAAAGAACATGCTGACAACTTAATGGAAAAGCCATTGAAGTGGTTTAACGCACGTCTTTCTACAACAACAACACACTGTTTAATAAACCACAATCTGATAGTGGTTAGATGTAACTTATGGGGTGCTATAAGCCATCTGAGCATCATAGTTTTGGTTACTCTCCTGCGACATATTGTGCAACTTGAAAAGATTCAAATGACTTGTGTGAAAGTTGTTACATAAACAACAAACTGCTTATGTCAACTCACTTTTATTGTGTGCCTTCTAAACAAACACTAAATGAAAAATGCTTCACTTAGTAAAATATGTATTCCTGGAAAAGTCTAACCAAACAACATGTCATGTAGTCTTTGAATTGATTAATAGTTGAATAGACAAACACATAATTTACAACCAAAATAATGCATATAGTATAGTATTCATTCAATCTTTATTTCAGACTCAAGGTCCATATCACTTACAAAAAGACAAGACACACATCAATAAATATGTTAATATATTGGTAGTTTAGTATATTAGAGAATATTCTAACTGATTTCTTTATATTTATTATTGTGTATTCTATCTATCTCTACTCTACACATATAAATATATTAATGTTTCTTCTGATTTTCTTTATATTTTGAAGTGCAATGCTTTGATAACGTGCTGGTACTGTAACAAAATAATTTACTCAAGACTACGACTTAAGAAATCAGAAAAGTTTTTCCGAACGCAATCATTATTCTCCTCTGTCTGACTTTAAAATAGAAAAATTCTGTTTAAGTAAAGACTGATTTACCAGGAATGCACATCTGCCCCAGTTGATGAGTGACTTTGTGATGTGCTGCTGTTTTTGAGCGTGGTTCAGCTCTGTGGCCGGACGGCACTGTGTTCTTTTCTGGGTTGGCATCCCCACTGTGCCAATGTGCTGGTTTCATTGAGATGATTGAGAAGCCTCCGTCCTCTGAGGGAGAACATCGAGTGCTGAACATTACGCTAGGGACAGCTGATTGAAACCACAAAATGACAGGAAGGATAACCCCTGTTGTTTTTGCTCTCCTCTCAGCAGCTGGGTACACATTGGTGTTCTGCGGGAACACAAGTCTGACATGAAGTAACCTCTGCTGGTTTTCATAACACCGAGTCTGACACAATGACCTTTTGACCGATAGAAAAGTGCGACCGGCCTGCAGAAATGTTAGTGGAAAAGACGGGGAATGCGACCGGACAGGTGTTGTTGTTTGTGATTCGGACGAGAGGTCTGAGCGTTACTCGTGTCGAGACCGACTGATTTTAAAGATTTATGGCATTTAAGAAGTTCATTTTGAAGACTCAGTATGAAACCACTGAAATGTTTCAGCGCTCTGCGGTCAGGAGTACTTGAGAACAATGTAACAACAGAAACATATCCTCGGGGGTGTCACAGCAAATGAAAGTGAAAAGACAACTTGCCTGACATGTTTTCAGTGACCCAGATATGTTAAGGAGCTTAAAGGTCTACAAAGTTCACTCACATGCTCATAAAGCAGTACGGTGTCGGGAGTGAATTCTGTTTTACGGTTAGGGTTTCTTCATATTCTCCAGAGGGGGTTAAGGCTAAAGATCTCAATGATTGTGTTATAATCACTTTCAGAAAACCAGGATTACAACTTAATTCAAATGGTAATGTTTTCGATAAAAGATTACAATTTTCCAACTACGAGATGAGAAAAATGCTCATAAACTTACAGGTTGACAACTATGACTTCCTATTGTTTCCAAAAACAGTCAAAAATCCAATAGTATTTGATTTGCAATGATATATAATTTTGAAAAGCAAGAAATCCTCAAATCTTTAAAGCTGGATCCAGAAAATATGTAGCATTTGATCTTATATGAAAGACTTAAACTTGATAGAAATGTGTTGTTATTTTTCATATACATGTAGTTAATAATGAACAAATCATTTTGGCTTTTCTTAGTTTTTAATCAGGTGTAAACATTACAATCTTTTACCTTTCGGAAGACTTTTGGAATAAAAACAACCTTTAAAACCAGACTGTTCTAAACAGAGGTATCAATTAGGACTTGGAGTAGAGTCCAAGCTCAAAATGTGTTTCCACAATCTTAGAGACAAGAGCGGAGTGTGTACATATCAACGTCTCAGATTATGTGTGTTTGTGTACCTTTCTTCGGGGTCATGACCCTGAAACACTAACATCGCCCTGTGTTTGTCCCACTTCCTCCCTCCTGCTGTTGCCCGGCAACATCATCAACAAAGCAGCCGATACGAGCCTGCATGGTTTATATCAACTGTGACTCAAGAGGAGGAACATTGTTTAAAGACATTCCCCTTAACATGTTTTGTCTATTATTAAGAAAAAGTTTAATATGATTTAAAACAGAGAAAAGGAGAAATGTCCATTTTTGGAAAACAGAAGACAGACTTTTTTTGCCCTTTTTCGTAATAGTTGGCAGTAATTTTTCTGTTGTTTGACTTATTTATAACTTGACTAGCCTCATATGGACTTAAGATACTGGCTTTTGGACTAATAATACTTGAAATAAATAAATAAAAATAAAAACATGTTCCTTAACCCTTAGATGCATAAGTGGGTCTTTTTTGACCCGGTGAGGTGGTTTTCTTGAAGTATCTTTGTAATTACATTTTTTTTATCATTTCATATTCCAGCTATTCCTCAAAAAACATGTTTTGAATATCATGCCATTCAAATTTTTAATTTTAATTTTAAGAAATTGTATTTTTTGTATTACTACCCCAAGCTTCCATAAGTGGGTCAAAAATGACCCGCATGCATTTTCTATGGAATTTTGTTTTTTCAAAATGTAAAAGAAAACGTCTAAAATTATAAATAGTGAAAAATTAAATATAAAATATTTCTAGTGTGAACCAAAATATAATACGAAATATTATACAAGTGATTTTTCTTAACCAAAATGACAAAAATGGCATAAAAACACATATTATTCTAATACGGGTCCTTTTTTACCCACTTATGGAAGAGTGTAGGGTCCAGTCACTCTAAGGGCATCTAAGGGTTAAAAAATGATGATGATGATGTTGGTATTTTAGATGACAGAGAACTAAACATACGCCAGATATGCAGAGAGAAGGATACTGATGTGTGTTAAACAAATGGATGGATGAATAAAATCTAAATCTGAATGGTCACTTAACATGGATCATTTAGTCATGGCACCAAAAACCTGAAAACAGCACCTAAGAAAAAATATCTTTCTTAAAAGATTAGCACTTCTACGTGACATGGAGCTGTTTCTTGAATGATTAAATGATTAATTGTTAAGCCAGGAAGCACAATGGTTTTTGTTTGATTTTCAATGTCACAGGTGTTAAAGATAATGGCTGCTTCCTATGTCTGTCAAAATCTTTAAAAAGTAACTTTACAGAGCCCTGCTTTTCCTTTTGGTAGCTGAATACGTCTAGTCGGGACAAAAACAACAACTACGGAAACAGGTCGCCTATATGGAGCGGTTCTAATGCTAAAGCCGGAGGATAGAAAACCAAACATGACACTACAAATAGGGAAGGTAAACAGTTCAATGAAAGTCTGCGTGACAGACATTTTAACATCTGTTTTGTCCAACGGATTTAGTAAACAAAGGATTTCTCCCTCTGAGACCAAACACACTGAGAGGTTCTCAGCGGCAGAAACACGCCTCACATAAGCCTTTAGACTGAAGACATTAAACTCCCGAACATGTACACATAAACTCAAATGTCCCACTGAAACTCCACACACTAATAACATGAAGTAACATGACAGTCAGGATGTGCCTCCAGCTGGCAAACACCTCACATTTGAATGGAGGGGTGCCGTTTGCACGTATGTTGAAAAAAGAAACAGCTATACTACAACAGTGTAGATAGATAGCTTTGTGTTTGTCAAAGACAGGGCATGTGTCCCGGGTCTAAAGTACCAGAGAGGCAATAACTTGTTTAGAAGAACGGCCTAATTCAGGATAAAATTGTTTTACTGGACAGTATGCTTGTAAAAGTATATTGTCCTGTAAAATGTAGTGGAAGTATGAAATAGCATCATTAAAGAAAAAAGTAGGCTATTTTGAAGTAGGCTACCTCAAAATTGTACTCGCTCGAGTAAATATACTTACCAAAAAAAAAGTTTACTTAACAGACTTAACATTGATTGAGTATTTTATATGACTTTTTTTGCATTTCATACTCTTTTGTGTGACCATACCCTACTAAGTGTTAGATTGCAATAAACCCTAACATATATATAAATCGGTTTGAACTTGATCAATTGCCATACATCACTTAACTCCAACCTCAATGGGGAAACATATTCTACAATGAACTTAGAAATCTATAGCAATTACGATTGGACAGTTATACAAAATGTCAATTGATTGTCAGAAAATGCATTACAAAGTCTATATTTTTTTCAACATCTAATTAACATTTGTAAATGCCAGGATGACTCATCACATGTATAAAAAAAAGCAGCATTAGTCATTTGTTGAATGCATAAAATACATGACCTTAAATTCTGTTTACTGAAAGTGGCCTGACAGTAAGTGGCGTGAATCAGTCCGGACTAAACAAACTAACCAACACGTACACAAACAGTGCGTGACCTTCACATGGTTCGCATCCTGTTTCCCACCAACTGATCTCTTTAACCAAACTATGATCATCCTTTCATCTTAACCAAGTACCAACCAAGCCAAACATGATCATAAAACATACATTAATGAATGAATGAACACTTTGTGGAGGTCTTATATGCCACCTCATTAAATAATGATCTCTTCCTGGAGTGTCAGATTCAAAGATGGCCATATTTGGATTTTGTAAGGCAAGGCAAGTTTATTTATATAGCACCTTTCAACACAAGGCAATTCAAAGTGCTTTACAAAAAGGAAAGACATTAAGAAACATATTATGAAATGGCATTTAAAACACTCATTTAAAAGCAAAGATAATAAATCATGAATATCAAACATGAATTAACGTGACAGTGCAGTGTGAGATACACACATCTGAAATGTTTAGGTCTGACTCTCAATCGTTACTAACTTTTTAGCAGAAATAGTTTTCTATGACCTCACTTTCTTTCTACTTTCTTTGTTAACTTATCCTTTCGTTATTTCAAGTGTCTCATGCTAAACGACAAGAACATTCTAATCTGACCCCATGGTACCTTTTAGTTATCGGCTAAACTATTCCTCTTTTTTTTTTAAATGCACATTTACGCTAGGCTTTTTTGGTGTCCTCCAGGGTCTTGAAACCAAAACGGCACACATAGGGGACTTTAACCACCTTGTAAGGAAAATCCGTGTGTTGTTGACTTTGAAGCATTTGTGGCAGTGACTGCTGGGACTCTTTTGTCCCACAATGAGCGGCTCCTGAGAGAGCAGGTGGTCACAGGCTTCATTGAGCTGTCAGTTGTTCACCCATGCACTAAATAGTTTCTAAAAGATGTTTTCTCACTGAGAGGTTCTTAACCTGGTGGCCATGACCCTCAGGGAGGTCACATAGGGGTCATAGGAGAGGTGGTGAAAAGTTGTGTTCAGAGAATGACCAGAACTAAGTGGCAAACAGTGGGGTGAAATGAATTAATATGGAATTATTTCTCTGTATCGAAGGAAACAGAAAGATGATGGTTGAAATGAAGTGATGAAGTCATGGACTCAGAATCATATAGGTGGAAATCACCCACACAGGGTTAAATGCAACACAATCTGCTGTTCTATTTGCATGTATTTAATTAGGTAATATGCATAAATCTTGAGTACAATTTGCCCTTTTCAATGCAAATTAGCTTGTGCAAAAAAACATTAATAGCTACACAGTTACAAAGAAATTAGTATCATCATATGAGCTGCTACAATCCATTCTTTGTGAATTCGCAACTTAAAATCCTTTTCAAGATGAAAGATGAGGAAGCAACAACGCCGCTCTCAAATGGAAAATAACATTTTAAATGACAGAAAAACTTTATTTTGGGGGGAAAAGGGTAAGAACTGTTGGTCATACGGGTCCCTGAGCATCACATGCTTTTTATTCAAAGAGCCCGGGGACACTAAAGTGAACCCAGTCATCCAGGGTTGGCAGGGTTCACTACAAACTGTACTGTAGGGGCATAATAAAGGTGTGGTGCAGGTCGTTTAGTTAAACCATTACACCTGATGTAAACACCCTGGGGATGCAGAAATAGTGCCCGTACCTGCAGGAAGTTCACGCCTGTTCTCCGTGACTTTTGGTAAATGAGACACTCATCTAATTGTGTGTTGCCTGATTTTGGCTGTACAGGTCTGGACTGATCCCTGCCTTTCGTCCGTGCCTTGTGACTCGGTTTCAACTCTTTTTTTAAATTGCTCTCTGTGGGAACAAGCTTCAAGGACATAGAAACAGTTACATCATTCCAAATTGTCCAGGAAAAGTTGTTCCCTAAACAAAACCATGTTAGATTCTGAACGTGACAGGCCTTTTAAACAGAGTCCATCAGACTCAGCTATGTGAAAACATCCTTGGTGAGATCAGATTTGCTTTCACTGATGACGCAGGACAAGGAGGGCTATTGTGGAGCTTCTTGTTGTGTTGAGTGATCTGAGAGCCAATCAGAGTGACTCCTGTCCAGCTCTTAGACAGATTAACAGACAGGCATATGGAACAAGGCTCCCAGGATATTTATGTACGCTAAGAAGGTATTTCAGGAATGTGGACGTGGCAGATGACCTCTCTATATCTCCAAATAAGGCCAGCCAACAGTTGTTTATTGCCAGGTCACCGTAGTTTGTGTTTGTTTACCAGAGGAATGTGTGTGGAGCCGCACAGGACGACCACTGTTTGAAATTCCCCCAAAAATGATGTCTATGGGGACAATGATATTGTGTTTTTAAAGTGATGCACATGAGCAGTTGTGTGTGTGTGTGTGTTTGAGTGATGAATTATATGCTTAAGAAGAGGATATGTGAATTTCTATTAGATGTAATAGATATCTTATTTGCTGTTGATGCCTCAGCAAACAAGTGTAAAGAAATAGCATAGCATAGCTGTACGTCTCGTTTAAACAAATAGGAGAATTCAAGATTTGATTTTGCTTAACGAGCCATCATCAGTCTATAGCGGTGTCTCAATTCAAAACTCGCATCCCGAAAGGCTTCATTTGAAGACTCAATGCACCACAGCAGAGCGACAAGGTGGTCCAAATTGAAGGCTGATTCAAATGGCGCCTTCATTTTCCAAAATTGCAGGATCCAATGGCCTATATCGCAGACCAACCGAATATTTACTGAGCCCAGAGAATAACCCTTTTAAATCTCAATTTTCTCTCAGAATTTTAAGAAATTTGATTGTTTTGAGCAATTTTTGACTTTTTCTTTTGATCCTTACTACTTACTGATATTTTCAGCCCACAAAGATTTAATGAGTTTAATATTGTTTAGTCGAGTTGGAATGAGGTCAATAAAGTGGGATGACAGAGACCGGATAAAAAATGTTTAACATATCGCCCAACCCTATCCTCATGAGACCATCTTTCAAAAGATGTGACCCATGATTTGAGACAGGATATCGTGTGAATCTAAGCAATGGGATAAAACACAAATCAATCCTCAAACTACTAATAAATTAGCAATGAGTGGAATCAATTATCGTTGTGGATTCACAACATGTCCAAAAGTAAATTAATTGTGTATAATGAAGTAAAATTACAAGCAGACTGATTAACAAGTTCAAATTCCCACACTGCTGCCAGTCTAAACCTCCTGTTGTTAGGATCTTTTTTTAGCCTCAAACAGCTGGTTACCAGCTGCGTCATTGCTAATGGTCAGGACATACCTCTGTTTTAATTCTCCAAACTTGTGGAAAACATTTCATTGGAATTAAATACAATCGGCAGTTACGCTCTCAGCAGCAATTATATCAGACAATTCAGAACACCCAAACGTCTTTTTTCTCCGAGCCGCCGAGTTCAGGAATGCAAATGACATTGTCCATGGACGCCCATGAAAATAAGCTGGCACACCGTGACCTCCTGATAGGCCGAAGATGGAACTGGATCCAGTGTACATTCCTAGACACTATTAGATATTTAGACATCACTGAGTGGCTGAGCCTGTGGCAAACAATGTCTTTCCCCCGCTAATGGTCTTAGCTCAGTCCCAGTAATGTCACGGGTGAACACTCCAATGAGTAGTTTATTAGAAAGACAGTGGGAGCAAGTGGGGGGCAGCAGGGGGGGGGGGGGGAGACCGCTCAGGTGGTCATCTGTGAGTCTG
>NW_011333413.1:44080-44808 GCF_000735185.1 Notothenia coriiceps
ACACACACACACACACACACACACACACACACACACACACACACACTTCTCCGCCTCATTCTGTTTTCATTTACTCGTTCGTTAACTGACCAGCTTCAATCTTGTAGGCTACTCACTTCGTTTCTTGTAGCCCTCGAAAGGGTTTTGGAGGTTGATGCCTCGGTGAACGTGAGTTGAATGGCTTTCTTGTCCGCAGCAGCAGAAAGCATTTTCGAATGTTTGAATGAATCAAAGTGGGTCGTCACCTTCGATTTTCTCTTATGCTCCAACACACAGTTGCACGGGGTGCAGAATAGTTTCCCCCCACTTTTTGCCCGGTCTTTAGTAGAAATGTTCGTCGGTAAATGAGATGGATTAGATTTTTTCATCTTGGTGTTTTCTCTATCGTGTGAGCTCCACACGTTCACTCTATACAGTGTTGTTTACATTCTGTGATGCGCGAGCTGATGACGTCACGTCAAGACGAGTTAACTTTTTTTTTTCTCAACTTCGTGTGGAAAAATGCGGGGATTATGCGGCCTTTTGATAAATATGCGGCCTTTTAAAAATCTGCGCCATTTTGCTGATTATGCGGTAAATTCTGCGATCGCAGAATCGCGTTTTCTGGAGGGTCTAATTAACCAGAGATGCGTCTATAATCAACCATTGCCTGTCATCAGCTTACTGCAACATACTGTATCCAAAAACAAATTTTCAGAAAACAGGCCACTACTTCAAAGGAAGTAGAA
>NW_011333413.1:44828-59825 GCF_000735185.1 Notothenia coriiceps
CCCCCCCCCCAGACTACTGAAAACTCACTTTGGCAGCGAGCTAGAGCATCTTTCTGTCAACTCTCACATTAAAACTCTCCCATCTCATCACCTTTAATACCAAAGGCTTGAATCATCAGCTTCCTGATGCCAAGGACCTGGAAGCAGGCCTGGGTCAGGACGTGTCGTGACGCTTAATGAATTCCTGTGCGAAAACACTGAAGAGTATCATGGCATGATTGGACAGCGAAATTACATATTTATGCTCGTCTTCCTTGTTTAATATTTGAACCCTTCATTACTAATCTACTTTCCTTTTTCCAATGTCCTAACTTCTAATTAGTCCGCTACTCCTTTGTTTCCTTATCTATTCTCCTTGGTTTATTCTTTTATCTCCTCTTTGATTATTTTCTTTCCTTGTTTCGCCCTACTTTCCTCCTCTCATTACACCTTTCCTTGTTATTTTATTTCCTTTCTTTGGTCTTGTATTATTTCCTTGTTCGCTATCCTCATAAGTCCTTTCTCTTTTTATCTCTCCTCATTCTTCTTTGTCATTTCCTCGTATTTGTTTTTCTTCTCCTCTTCCTATTTTTCTCCATCTTTCCTTGTTCCTTCTCCCTTTTCCTTGTTGTTCCCTTGTTATTCTCTCCTTTCCAGATTCATCCTCATCTCCTTGTTTCTCCATGCTTTTCCTCTCGTCTCCTGTCCTTCTGCCCCTTCTCATTTTGTCCTCTCCTCAGTCCCTTGTTGGTTCTCTCTTCTTCTCATTTCCTTGTTACTCATCTCATTTCCTCTTAGAACCACTTCTGCACTTAACTTTGTCTCTTCTCCCTTCATCCGTATAGCAAAAAACAGGAAATCAAGAGTGAAAGAAGAAGCTGTTTGGGTTGCATCCTTCCTCACAGCAGAACGGTAGAAGTACACAGCAGTCTTTGGATGTGTGTGGCAGAATGTGTTTATTCAAACAGATTTCCCCTGGATCCTTTTATTTATATCTTGTCCTGCCAAAAACAGCAGCACATTTTTCTCCTAAATTCTTCACAGGCTGAGCTTATAAAATATCAAACCAACACAAACAGGAGTTTTAGATGAGCTTAGACAAGCTCCCACAGTGTGCATCAAACACGACGTGAGTAAAGGCCTTCCAAAACCGACAAATCTTTATCTTTTTAATATTTTTATGTTACATTTTAGACAAATTGTTCAGGCACGAGAGCTTTTGAGAGTGTGTCGTCCACAGGCTGAGACAAGCGACCTTCAGCCTCCATATGGGGTCCTGATCTGAGACAAGCAAGCACCAGACAAGTCAGCCCAGTTGACCTCAGGACCCCTCAGTGCGGACATTTAAAGCAGCTCCTACACCAGCACACATTTCTGTTAAACTCATACCTCTCGCACGACATATAAAAGCAGGTGTCTTATGCATTAAGTAGATGAATTACACTGCTATGTACAGACAGTAGAAGTTTGAGTTTTTCTGTCGGAGAACGGCAAAAAGGTAGAATTACTCATCTGTCAAATGTGGATCTGTCTACCATCACCAGGTAGTCAAAACAAGGTCTGATTTTACACAGGACAGGACGCGCTGTGACATTTGCCTTATAAAGGGAAAAAGGATATCAGAATCATAAGCTGGCTGATTGAAAAGTGGACAAGAGAACAAAGTGCGTGTCACCATCTGGAAAACAATCAGTGAGTTCTCCCTCAACCATAAACAGTGATTTTCTCAGTCAGTATAAACAGAGAGTGTTTGGTTTACGGGATCCTGCTACATACATCTGAAACAACAGCACTAACAAGTCTGCCAAACATCGAAGGACTAAGACAGAGCTGTCTGTACTAAATTAGTCCTCTAACACTATCTAATTTAATTTTCCAGATTTATTTCTCTGTCCCCTCTGCAAACAAATCTATTTGGCAGAAGAGCGTTCATGTTCAAATCACCAACAGACTGGAATACTTTACCTGCTGCTATTAGATCTCTTGCATCATTGGGTATGTTTAAACATGCATTATCGTCTCACTTTCAACTGGTCTGCACTTGTTATTGATGAAACTGATCTCGCTCAAATTGTAATGATTTTAATGATTGTATGTATTACTTGAATTTTACTTAAGACTGCGTGGTTTGTCTTGTTTTGCTTTTTGTTTATGTATGTCTGTAAGTTGTTGCTATTGTTGGGACCCCCTTGAAAACGAGATGGTGCATCTCAAGGGGTTTATCCCAATAAATAAAATGTCTATGTAATCACTGATTAAGACGGTATGTTTGTTTATTTTGATTTATGCAAGTATGAAAGTTCTTCACATCATAAGGTTACACACTGAAAAAGATGTGCAGCATTTGAAGTGTGATTCTTGACTGGCATCTTTAAAAAAGGTAGAAATGTACTGCTTGCATTATTTTGAATTTGACATTTTCTGTATTTGTCATCATATTTAAATTGTATTTATGAATTATTAATGCAATGCTATTATGTTTGTGTTCCACTACAGGATGTTTTTATTTTTGCTTAAAAAATCTTTTTTTTTAAAACCACTATTCTACCAACATGCTCCCACTTCATGTTGTTTTCTTGCCTTTCGAGTGTCTTAAAGGTGGGGTAGGTAAGTTTGAGAAACCGGCTCTCAAGATACACTTTTTGTTATATTCCATGGAATGCTCTTAACATCCGGATAGCAATGAATATCTGAAGTGCTTTGACAAAAAATCCATAAAAAAATGTCATCTGTGGAAGCCGTAGACTGCCAAAGCACACAGGGGATAGGGACCAATCATCTGAGCCGGCCCGGCTAAAATACACTGGATGGCCTACCTGCCTGTCAGACCTTCATTTGTGCACAACTATCTCGTGCCCTCCGATTTTTTTTGGTGCCTGTCAGCCTTCCATCTGTGCACAAACTTATCTCGTGCCCTCATTGGTCATGTGTGTGTTCGTGTGTTTTGGAGGAGGGGCTCTGTAAGGAAGTGGCAGATTTGTTCCGGCTGTGTATTTTCAAATTCTAGCGCACTCGAGCTGGTTTCTCGGTTTTTCCAAAATTACCTACCCCACCTTTAATTAATCAGCTTGTGTGGAGGCGGTCATACACTTTTACAGTGTTCAAGACTTAAAACAGGATGTGTAATAAAATATCTCTAATTACAATGCTCTTATTTTCTCTTAAACACCCAACAGAAACAGTGAAAATGTGGATGTCAGGTGTGCTGCAGCCCTCACTGCCTCAGGCCTCTCTCCAGTGAACTCACATCAGCTCCTAGCGGCTGGAGCTGGAACTGCAGGTGGAGGATAATACTGAAGCCACTGTTCAGAGCTAATATGTGAGCTATTTGACAATAAAACAACGATTTTTAAATAAGCTTAAAAAGAGAGAGATTCTGTAGTATATTAAGGAATATATAGGTATTACAAAATTGTAAACGTTGCATCATCATGGGACACAGGCAAACAGTGCATGGGAATAATATAATGATGTTTCTACTATATAATAGTGACATATTGAGACCTTGCAGAATAACCCAGGAGTGATTTTGCATGTCTTTTTGTTATGTTTTTTCACTTCACATAGCATAGAGACATGTGTGGAATATAATAGGACTATAACACTAGTTTGTAGTGTGCTTATCTTATGGGAATGTGTGAGATGGAAATACTTCTGAAGGGTGATGGATGGACGCTGTGAGAGGAAACACTGGTCCATTAAAGTCTGAGTGCAACACACTGAAGTCGGTCCCTCATCCAAAGCGGACTTTCCCCCTCCCTCCCTCTCTCTCTCCCTCTCTCTCTGAGTTAAGAGGTTTAAGCTCGTCCCTTTTTCTCAGCTCACCGTGATTGGACGACGCCACTTCTTAGGAATGGCATCAAACTATTTAAATAGCACTTTGTCCCCCCTCGGCTTAAAAGGGAGATTTTTAGCGGCCGATACCAGAAAGGACAAGTTTTCAATCAAGACACAAGAAGACTTTTTTCACAGTGGAACTTTTTGATTTGAAATAATTCTCCTTAAATTCACTCTTGAGGATTATTGCTGGATTTCTAAATATTTTTGCGGGATTGTATTACTTTTGCTCTGCTGTTTTCGTTAAGCAGGTGAGTTGGGAATATTCTAAGGAATGCATATTTCTGCAGCTGCAGAACGTTTGATTTGTGACCGACTTTAATAACTTCTTCATGTTTTCAACCTGCACACTGACTTTGTCTGGCATTGGTTTTTATGTAATAAATGGTTAGATGTTGGGGTGTTTTGTCGTTGTTTGTCACAGGCAGCAGGTTGGTGCTTCATTCACCATGAAGTTGACAGGGATATTTTTGCTTCTGATGTGTTGGAGCTGCGAGGGCGCGCGAGTTGCAGGTGAGTTTCTCCTCAGAATATTCCTCACAGATTATGATGGGAGTCTGGAGAGTTTTCTAAGCAGTTTGCAGTGGGAAAAAAAAGTGAAAAAAAGTGAAAACAACAGGATGTCTGGTGCACTGCCAGACAAAGGCTGAATGCTTCTTATTATTCCCCGCAGAGAGTCGAGACGACAATAGCGTGTATGACTTGTTTGAGCTGGTCAAAGTCCCGAAGAAGAACCATGGGGTGACCCTGGTGAAAGGAGACGACCCGTACAGCCCCGCTTACAAGATCCTCAACCCGGACCTGATCCCCCCGGTCCCCGAGAGCGCCTTTAGGGACCTGATCGACTCCATCCACGCCGAGAGGGGGTTCCTCCTCCTGCTCAACTTCAAGCAGTTCAAGCGGACCAGGGGCTCCCTCCTGACCGTGGAGAAGAAGGACGGATCCGGACCCGTGTTCGAGATCGTCTCCAATGGAAAGGCGAACACCCTCGACATAGTTTTCTCCACCGAGAACAAGCAGCAGGTGGTTTCCATTGAAGATGCGGACCTGGCTACGGGGCAGTGGAAGAATATCACGCTGTTCGTGCAGGAGGACCGCGCGCAGCTGTACGCCGGATGCGAGGAGGTGAACACCGCGGAGCTGGACGCGCCCATCCAGAGCATCCTCACCCTGGAGACCCCGGCCAGCTCCCAGCTCCGGATCGGCAAGGGAGCCGTGAAGGACAGGTTCATGGTGAGAACACCCGTCATTATAAACAGAGGAAATTCAGTCACGTCTTTGTGGAGTGGATAGTGTAATACTCTGTTACAAGTAAAAGTCCTGCATTCAAAATGTTACTCAAGTAAAAGTACAAAAGCATTAGCATCAAACTATACATAAAGTAAAAGTATAGTCATTATGCAGATTGGCACTTTTCAGAATAGTATATGTTTGTATTGTAATAATGTATTAATCTAAGTGTTATCAAAGCTGGTAAAGGTGCAGCTAGTTTTTGTGACTTTGTATACTGCAGGGTAGCTTGTGAATTTACTCCAGGTGTAACTAAAGTCTGATTCAAGTGTTTATTATATTTCACATCATTAATCCAAATCTGCAAAGTAACTAAAGGCAGCTAAAGGTAAATAAGTCCTTTTAGCTGCCTTTAATGAGTAAAAGTACACCATTTACCCCTGAATTGAAGTGGTGTATGTGTTTTTACTGTATTTATTCTTAAATGTATTTTATTTTTATTTTGTAAAGCACTTTGAATTGTCGCGTACTGAAAGGTGCTATATAAATAAACGTGCCCTGCCTTGCCTTGTAGAAGAACGAAGCAAAACATTCAAATACTAAAGTAGAAATCCCTCAAAATTGTACTTAAGTAGTACTTAGAGTAACACCATAGTTACTTGACACCACTTCTTATGTGCTTTTACATTCAGCAATGAAACATTAGCTGATTTTCAGGATCATAGTTTAAAGTGAACATCCATACTTGCAGGGGGTCCTACAAAACGTCCGGTTTGTGTTTGGAGCGTCACTGGAAGCGATCCTGCGCAACAAAGGATGCCAAAGCTGTAAGTACTCACAAATCTTGTCTGTTTACTCACCACCATGTGCTTCATGTTCTGCCAAGTACTAAGTCCTTATCAAAGAAATGGTTACACTTTAATTGCTTGATGATTTCTACATAAAGCCTCACAGTTTACAACTTGTCACACAGGAATGCCACTATGCACATTTCTCAGGGTGCTGTGGTCGCTGGGCTGCAGCATTAACATATTACTTGTCTTAATGAGTAATTGTGGGAGGTGTAACATTTGAGAATAGTAATCCCTCTCATTAATAAGACAAGATGAGTGTGCAAATATGTAGTTTGATGTATGGTACTGTTCTTATTTCAGCTATAAGGACCGACTCCCTGGTCCTGGAGAACCTCAATGGATCCTCAGCAATCAGAACAGAGTACACCGGACACAAGACTAAAGGTAAACACCGCTTACATCACCCTCCTTTTCTCATGGCTGTTTTTCTATTTCGACTGATCACACTTTTTCTTATACCTTCACTGCCAAATCATGACTTTCCTCCCTGTATTTTTGATAAGACCTGCAGATGGTCTGTGGCTTCTCCTGTGAGGATCTGATCGGCATGTTTAAGGAGCTGAAGGGCCTCGGTGTGGTGGTGAAGGAGCTGTCCAATGAGCTCCGCCAGCTGGTAAGGAGGAGGAAACCTGCCAGACCGTCTGGTGGCAGAGAGCAGGAGACAGTCTGCCTGCCTGCCTGCGCGCGCGTAGTGTGTGTGTGTGTGCGTGTGTGTGTGCGTGTGTGTGTGTGCGTGTGTGCGTGTGTTAGATGTGTCTAGTCTCTATGTTACCGTCACCACCTGTGTGCACCACCGTTGTCAAAATAGCATTAGACATTAGGTATCTCCAAGGTATTGCAGTTTTCAAAGCAAAAGTTTATGTTCTGTTAATCAAATTAAGTTAACAATACTTTGAGTGCTCTGAAAACAATGGAGCCTAGAGGATTTATGCATTTTAGAGTGAATAGTGCTAAACTTAAATACTGAAATCTAAAATGTCCACTAGCCAGAACTATCTTATTCACGCAAAACAAAAGTTAAACAGCTTTATGGCATCAGTTCAAAGCTTTCCCAACCCATATAAAGTTCTACAAAAAACAAATGTTCTCTCTAGATAGTATAATGTCAAGCCTGTATGGATTAACAACAAAGTAGTTGTGCATATTCACATCTTTTTTTATAAGCAATCAAAACATACTTTCTTTCATATCTTTAGTACATTTTAATGAGAAAGGTAGAAGCTTATTGGCATCTAATTCAAATATGTGTTTTGTCTGCTCCCTCCCAGACGGATGAGAACAAGCTGATTAAGAACCGCATTGGCATTCACAGCGGAGTCTGCATCCACAACGGCATCGTGCACAAGAACAGAGACGAGTGGACCGTGGATGACTGCACCGAGTGCACTTGTCAGGTGAGATCTCCAGAGTGTGTATTGTCTCTTCTTAAGTACTTAAATACACGTGTGAGGGGATGCACTCTGTACTCCAACTTGTTTATACACGCACACACACTCAAATGGAAAGACCAATCGCACACACACACCTACACACACACTTGACACCACTCAACTGATCTGGTCAGTAATTAGTGGTGTGAAGGCCTGGCAGAAGCTCAACGGCAGCCTTTACTGCTGTAATAAGAGGTCCGCTGACAGAAGTTCAACTTGAGTGTGGCCTAGACGGACTTGACCAGACTTCAAGTGATGCATTGTAATTAAAAACAAGACCTTGGCACTCACTGAATGAAGTGGAAATAAAGGATTGGTTGAGCGTCCCTGCATTTCACCATTACATTCCTGATTTTCTCTTCTACTGATACACTAGTTGCACTTTTTTCACTTTTTCTTCCCTGATCAGATCCAGGAGGGAGAACATAATCATGCATAGTTAGCCAGTTGAGATCCCTGAGTCATTCACACTGTACTACCCACACAGGTTGTGCTGACAATCTGGCTTCACTTGTTTGCGGCTCAGCGCCCAGTTTCGGCTCTACAGTCAAATCCACTTCCATTATTGGGACTTTTGGACTCATTCCCACCCTCTCCTGACCCAGTTGGCAGGTGGTTGACTGCAGGGGTCTCCGCTCCCAGCCAGAATCCTGCTTTTTTGTTTGTCAGGCATGGTGAATCTGTGCAAACTCAGATGTTGGAGCAGAGTGTTTAATGAGTTGGTTGCACGGACATGGACAAAAACTTGGATTTAAAGAAATTACTCTGTAACACGCACTCCTTTTAAAAAGGTTCACAGAACATTCAACTCCACAATAGTGACACTGCTCTGGATTGTTTCAACCCATTTAACAATGTGAGATTCAACCCAACATCTGGACTTCATTTAGTAGAAAACTGCAGCAACGCTTGATAGATATTCATATATTTGAGCATGTGTTTAACACTTCATTTGATCTCTTTGCTCCTGCAGAACTCTGCTACCGTGTGCCGCAAGATCTCTTGCCCCCTGCTCTCCTGTGCTAATGCTACTATTCCTGATGGAGAGTGCTGCCCTCGCTGTGGAACACGTAAGTATTTCTTATTGTTAGAATCTGCATAGCTAAAGGAAAGCACACTTTAATTGCATTTACGTAAACGTGCACTGTAAGCTACTGTACAAACGGCCCCTGTTTAAACTAACACACAGGGCATTCGAACACTGCCTCATTCACGGAAAGAGCCATTTCTATGTTATCTGCCATGTACAACAAAAAGCCACAAATATTTCCCTGGCAAAGATCTCTATTCAAGAGAAAACATGTTAACTTTAGAGATGATTTAACTGCAATAACATCCGAGTAAATGAAAGGGCGCTTATGTCTTTGGAACATTGGTTCTTTGTGCTCAAAAACATCTTTGAAACGGCTGTAATTTGCCAAAATTGGTTAAAGCGGTATGGAAAATTGGTCGGCTGTTCAGTGAAGCCATCTTCTACTTAAGAAGAAGTGACATGCTCCTCATACCAATGCAGGGTTGGCTGCAATGCCTCCCTAAAACCTAAATAAACAGGGGAAGCACCATTCATCCAGACCTCAGCCACTTGTCGAAGTCATTACACACCCAGGGCCGTGTTTGCAAAATCTGTTTCCTCTCTAAGAAAACATAAGCCGATGGGGCATCCCTATGTACCCCGAGGACAGTGGCCCTTTCTGTTTCTCTCAGCGAGTTATTCTCTGCCCTCCCTCTCAACAGACGACCTTCTATCTGTCCAACTCCCAGCTAAATCCACACTATTAGCCCTCCGCTTAAAGAGCTTTCCCTCCTCATTTAGGCTTGGGGGTGTTTGTGAGGGGTGCTGCCTCGCAGGAATAGCCCTTTTATTGTCTGCCTCTTCCCCTCTCTCTCATACTCTCTCCCTCCTTCTCAGCGAGCGACTATGCAGAAGACGGATGGTCGCCGTGGTCTGAATGGACCCATTGTTCCGTGTCATGTGGGCGGGGTATCCAGCAGCGTGGGCGCTCTTGCGACCGTATCAATAGCAACTGCGAGGGCACCTCTGTGCAGACCCGCGACTGCTACCTCCAGGAGTGTGACAAGCGATGTAAGTTAACACAACACACTCTCACCCAGCCAAACAAAACCAAATAAGCAGCAAGCCTAACCCTATCTATCTGAGAGATACTTGGCTCATCATCACTGGGCCATAATATATGATTGAGCCACAAAGGAGCAGCAATTGGCTTCCTGATAACTGACCTTTCTCTGTGTCCTTTAGTCAAGCAGGACGGCAATTGGAGCCATTGGTCACCCTGGTCCTCCTGCTCCGTCACCTGTGGTGCTGGTGTGATCACCCGTATCCGCCTTTGCAACTCCCCCACCCCTCAGCTTGGAGGCAAGAACTGTGAGGGAGAAGGACGGCAAACTGAGAAGTGTGAGAAATCTCCGTGCCCAAGTAAGTCCCAACATCTGATATTCCTGCCTGCATTTATATGTCTTTAAAACACAGCACAAATAGAAATAAATAATAATTTCTTCTCGTCTCCCTTAGTCAATGGTAACTGGGGACCCTGGGCTCCATGGGACACCTGCACTCTCACCTGTGGAGGCGGTGTCCAGAATCGAAAACGCCTGTGCAATAACCCTGAATCCAAATACGGTGGCAAAGAGTGTATCGGTAATCCCAAAGACACCCAGATGTGCAACAAGATAGCCTGTCCAGTTGGTGAGACATTTCAATCACTTACAGAGCTCCTACAATTAAATTCCATGTAGCCCATCTGTATTATTTGAAACAGATTGTCTTACAATGTTTAATTTACTTTATCACTGTTTTTGGCATTTTGTTATATTGTTTGTTTAAATCAATTAGGTATGTCATATCCTGATCATTTCCTTCACAAATAGCTCATTAGTGAAAAGGGATACCTTTGATGTTGCAGATGATGTTTCGATAATAATCCAACATTGTGGTTTTCAGATGGGTGCCTGTCCAACCCCTGCTTTGCTGGAGCCAAGTGCACCAGTTTACCTGATGGGTCCTGGAAGTGCGGAAAGTGCCCAGCTGGCTACGCTGGCAATGGTATCAAGTGCAAAGATGTTGATGAGGTAAACTATTAGATCATCCATGATTATTTTGTCAGGTATAAAACATGGTTAATGTATGTTGCAAGTCCCCAGCTTAATGGGCTCAATGTTTTTATCTTAATAACAGTGCAAGGAGGTCCCAGACGCTTGCTTTGAGTTTAATGGCGTGCACCGCTGTGAGAACACTGAGCCTGGCTACAACTGTCTGCCATGTCCTTCTCGCTACTCAGGACCCCAACCGTTTGGCAGAGGTGTGGAGCAGGCTGCTGCCAAGAAACAGGTAAGTGCAGATAAAATGAAAGATACTAACAACAGGAATAACTGGTACAGATACAAATGCATCTCCAGGACAGGAATATACTTGAATGTCCAACTTTTCCAGAAACAGAATTTTGACTATGCACAGTGTGTTAATCTATGCATTCCTTATTCACCCTCCAGGTGTGCACAGCCCGTAATCCCTGCCTCGATGGAAGCCATGACTGCAACAAAAACGCCCGTTGTAACTACCTTGGACACTTTGCCGATCCCATGTTCCGCTGTGAGTGCAAGCCCGGCTATGCTGGCAACGGCCATATCTGCGGAGAGGACACGGATCTGGATGGATGGCCCAACTCTGACCTGGTGTGTGTGGAGAACGCCACCTACCACTGCAAGAAGGTACATAATGATGAAGCAGCTAGGCTCTACTATGTCTTGTGAAGCAAAGTTAGTTTTTCTTCGTCTTTCAGAAATTAAGTTCATTTTTTGTTTTCATCTGACTGTCTGGTTGCGATGTCTGTTATTCAGGACAACTGTCCTAACCTCCCTAACTCTGGGCAAGAAGATCACGATAAGGATGGCATGGGAGATGCCTGTGACAACGATGATGACAATGATGGCATTCCTGACGATAGGGTAAGTACAATTATCTAGTGATCATAGTCTTGGAAAATGGTGTGTGTGTGTGTGTGTGTGTGTGTGTGTGTGTGTGTGTGTGTGTGTGTGTGTGTGTGTGTGTGTGTGTGTGTGTTCTTAAATGTTTGCATTCATCATTCATGCCATCTAATAAGAAGGCAGGTGGAGAGGATGAAGAGGAGGGGAGGCAGGAAAGCAAATGTTTCTCCCCTGCCTGAGCCAGAACCTCAAATTCCAACACTGAGGTACAGCTCTGAAGGGGCTGCACTGTGTGTTTGCTAATCCCAACATTAGAATTGGGACAGGGCATAAAATAAAGTACCTTTTCATCCTGCATTGCTCCCTCCCTGTAAATAGATCCAATCAGCCTCAGATGGATAGGGACAAGCACCTGAAAACTTACACTCTACTCTTCTCTTCCCATTTTGCTGCCTCTTTATCAAACAGGACAACTGCCCATTCGTTTACAACCCCAGGCAGTACGACTATGACCGCGATGATGTTGGTGACCGCTGCGACAACTGCCCTTACAATAGTAACCCAGACCAAACGGACACAGACAACAATGGAGAGGGAGACGCCTGTGCTGTGGACATTGATGGAGATGGTAAGGACTGAAAATGAACCAATCATCTGCAGATAAACAGTGAGATTATGCCTATAGTGTACTTACTTTTGGATGTTCCCATTAATTCCCTAGGCATAATGAATGAGAAAGACAACTGCCCCCATGTGTACAATGTCGACCAGAAGGACACAGATCTGGACGGCGTGGGAGACATGTGTGATAACTGCCCTCTGGAACATAATCCAGATCAGGTGTGTGGACACACCACCCTTCCCCATTTCTTCCACCTCACCCACCAACAATAATCCACATTCATCTCCCTGCTTTTCTCTATAGCTCAGCATATATCTGTCTTTCAATTGAGACAGAGCGTCAGTGATTAGCCCTGTGTAGCTGTCTCAGCTTAATCACGCCATGTAAAGGTGGAGAAAATCCTGTATGCAGCAGAAGGGCACATCAGTTCAATAAGGCGTGGTGGGGGGCTAGGGGTCTTTTCAATGGCCCATTGACGTTAGCTGACTAATGTGAGGGAAGAGGCCCTAGGCTGGATATTACTGAGGAATGGGCTGGCCCTGGGCTGTGTTAGTGCCCTGTCTGCACACCACGGGCCTGCTCAGTCCACCTGTGCTATGCTACACTGAGAAATAGGAATGTGTTGAACAACGGGACTCAGGAAAATGACGGGGGAAGGAGGGGTGAGCCTAAATCTACACGAATGTGGTCTTTAAAGAGTGAATTGACAGAGAAAGTGAATGAGGACTGAATTGCACAGTGCAATTAAAAGGCCAAAAAAGACATGTCTAGACATAAACACAGCAATGTCTTTCAAAAGATAACAAAAATACCTCTTCCCACCCTTCAACTTCTTTCATTCATCCCCTTATTATTTCCTACTGCTAAAGGGTATGTCTAGTTCTGCCAGATAAGGATAAAGTGACTTCGCCCTTTACTACAGATGCCGGAGGTGCTCAACAAGCAAATTGGAGTAGGTGGAGCAACAGAGTCTTGTGAAGTGAGGTTAGATTTTCACTCGCTAAAACCTGCTGACAGATCTAGGACAAATTGAGCTTGGCAGCTTTACAGAGGCAACCTTAGACTGGAAAGTCTGTAATGAAAGCATGAGAGGACAGACGACTAAACAATGGTAGCAGGAAACACTGCAGGGAAAACAAAAAAAAAGATAGGATGAAATGTAATCACCTGCCTATGTCAAAGAGCGACATCATTGTCCCCTGAAGCCATTTATTAATAAGTCAGAACACTGAAGTCAAATCATTTGACCATTTCAGGTGGATTCAGATGATGACCGAGTGGGAGACAAGTGTGACAGCAACCAGGACATCGATGAGGACGGACACCAGAACAACCTGGACAACTGCCCGTATATCCCCAACGCCAACCAGGCTGACCATGACAAAGATGGCAAGGGAGACGCCTGTGATCATGATGACGATAACGATGGTGTCCCTGATGACAAGGACAACTGCAGACTTGTCTTCAACACTGACCAACTGGACTCTGACGGTGAGTTGATAGGCCATTTTTAAAACGTGAAGGACACAGTCGCTATAAGTTGAAACAAAGCATTTGGATAGAACTTCGAAACACCTTAGGAACTATTATTAATGAGTATGTGATGTATGTTTTTCAGGTAATGGTCGTGGAGATGCTTGCAAAGACGACTTTGACCAAGACAACGTGCCTGACATCTACGACGTGTGCCCAGAAAACTTTGACATTAGTGAGACAGACTTCCGCAAGTTCCAGATGGTTCCTCTCGACCCCAAAGGCACTTCCCAGATTGATCCTAACTGGGTCGTCCGCCATCAAGGCAAAGAGCTGGTTCAGACTGTCAACTGCGACCCTGGAATCGCTGTCGGTAAGTAAAAAGAATAGGTTGCAAATGTCTAAAACAAATATTTGACCACGTCAAGTCATTATTGTGTGGGATAGAAAATGGGATTTTACCTAAAATAAATAAAGGTTTTGAATTGGTTTTGAATTCAATTGAAATTCTGGTCATAAACTTGAATTTTTCCTTCAGGTTATCACGAGTTCAATTCAGTGGACTTCAGCGGGACTTTCTTCATCAACACTGAGAGGGATGATGATTACGCCGGCTTTGTGTTTGGATACCAGTCCAGTTCCAGGTTCTACGTGGTGATGTGGAAGCAGATTACACAGACATATTGGTCGAATAAACCCACCAAGGCCCAGGGCTACTCTGGCTTGTCCATTAAAATGGTTAACTCCACCACTGGTCCAGGAGAGCACCTCAGGAACGCCCTCTGGCACACAGGAAATACACCAGGACAGGTAAGATATTTGGTAGGCTTGTGGGGGTTATACTCCCCAAATGCTGTTTTAAATATAGGGAAGTGTACAAATATAAACCAATGGCTGTTTACTTTCCCTTGCCTTAGGTCCGCACTCTCTGGCATGACCCCAAGAGCGTTGGATGGAAAGACTTCACCGCCTACAGATGGCATCTGATCCACAGACCGAGAACAGGACTTATAAGGTGGGTAGAGGATAGGAATGTACTCTCTACATGGGTGTGACGTTTGAATCCCAAGCTTTACTCCTCATTTGCTTAACTTTTTCTTGTTTTCAAACAGAGTTGTGATGTACGAGGGCAAGAAGATCATGGCAGATTCTGGTAACATCTATGACAAGTCATATGCTGGCGGCAGGCTAGGTCTTTTTGTCTTCTCACAAGAGATGGTATACTTCTCAGACCTCAAGTATGAATGCAGAGGTAAGAACTTACGTCTCATCAACTTCCCATAAAGCATTTGATGTTCTGCTTTTAAAATCAAGACCATATCCAACTCTTTTGTCTTCTTCTTTCAACAGATACCTAAATGCACTGCCCAGAAAGCTCTGAGGAATGCACCTTTTTTGTATAAAGTATGAACTTATGTATTCTGATGCAAAGTCCAGGGACCGATTTATCCCCGCAACTCTTTCTTCTGCGGCACGCACACTCTGACGACGCGAAGGGCATGTGGTCAGCCTCAGGGTAACTTGAAGCTGGTTTTGAGCGAAGCACCGACCGGTTGACTGCCAGTTGAGGATCAGAGAGCTCGGTCTCCTCCGCCCTTAGCATCCATGAGGGCAGGGAGAGCTGGGGGGG
>NW_011333413.1:59896-70768 GCF_000735185.1 Notothenia coriiceps
CTGTGCGGGAGCGGCTCCACATAGACAACTATGCACTTCCAAACCTTTAAGTCTCCCTCTCTCTCTCTCTCTCTCTCTCTCTCTCTCTCTCTCTCTCTCTCTCTCTCTCTTTCTGTCTCACCACTTCAGCCTGTGTGCCTTTCTACCTTCTGGATGGACATCCCAAAGAAAAAAAAAAACTGATGAAATATTTCTTTACCAGATCTGCCAGGATGTAGATACTGAATGATATAACATTTGAGGACTCAGAGGATGAAGACAGCAATACAATTTGTTTAGGGTCATGATTGTTAAGGACTTAAGAACTGTTGGGAGTTGAGCGAGTTCGAAATAAGGGGAACATGATGATTGTGGTTATGCATGTACTGTAAGTGGAAGACTGGAAAAAGAAAGTGCGTTTACCCATCTACTAATATCTGTAGAGAAGAGAATTACAAAGTTACATTTAGGATAGCTATCTTTGAACTCACAAGTATCATGGGCTTTGTTGATGCTGTCTGGTTGACTAAACAAATCTCAGGGTGGGATGGAAGTAAGATCTTCCTATATCAAACCAGCAAGAACAAATATGAGGATTATTTTACAGCCAGTGCTCCCTCCAAAATACTCCCCTTCTGACATCAAAACCTTGGTCATTAAGATTTATCTCCTTCAGCCTCTGAGGATTTCAATTTTATAAGTATGTAAATACATGTAATTTATTGACGTTTGCCTACAATGTAGGCAGCAAAGGAAATTTGAATGCTTTGAAAAAGTAAAAGAAGTCCATCCAATATTACAGTGAAAACTGATCCAAAATTGGGTACGGCCAGGTATCGGTGTCTCTCATCTCCCGCTGTACAAAGCCAACTAGATATGCTTCAGATAGGGCTATCTAGCATGAAGTGTATGTGACTCGTGTGCCTTTTCTTAAGAGAGAGATGAAAAACAAAGGAAATCTTTGTTGTACAAATATTACCTCATTGCTGTTGTATAATTTGATTAAACAAAACCTATAGAAACTTTTTTTTATATTCCTTTGAAATGATGGACATCTTGGTGCCACTGTAGCATGAGCTGTAAATAGTATGTCATTTCATATCTAAAACAAATACAAGCTCCCAATCCCGTGATCTACAACAGAGAAAATAACAGTACAATGGGAGATTTCCTTTTATAAATAATTTTGCTCCATCATGTTGTCCAATGCTGTTTTTAGCAGATAAATTATTGTTTTGTCTTAGCTGTTTGCAAGAGGTTGATTTGTATGTGCGTGTGTGTAGATAAATGCTATTTAAATAATTTATCAGGATTTGTCGCCTTACCAAAAGGCCACACGTCCATCTGTATAAACGGTTTGCACACTGACGTGAGGATGTTCTGTTCTTTAGCGTTTTTACCTTTCTTTGTTATTGTGTATCAATGTTACCATTATTTTTGTACAATTAGTTTGGCTTGTCTGTAAACATTTTCTTAGTTGTACAAAGCGAAAATGCTGTCTTTATTCATAGCCATTATTTTGTTACATACTTCAAGACAATAAATAGTTGTTAAAATTCTCAAGCATGTCTGTACTTCTGTGTTTCACATTGGAGCAACTTGACAATGAAGTCTACCTTAAGCAAAAACACTTTCACGTACTCAAAGCCAAGAATGAATCTCAATCCCCCCAAACAGAGTTGTACTTTCAGACCTTCCTCCTGCAGTCATACACATGGTCTCTCTGTGAGGAATGTGACACAGACGTCTGCTCCTCAGCTTGATCTGCCTGACCTCTGCAGAAGCTCAAACAACACAGAGAGCAAATATTAGGCCAACACAAACCTTGACATTGGGAGAGTGGCTTTGGGACTGTGGTACTGACCGTTGAGCGGCCCGACCAAGCAAGGAGGCAGAGGCAGAAGATCCAAAAATATAACCCGACGGGGCATTTATTAAATGATCACACATAATGACACAGCCTCAATAAGTGGTTCCCGTGCCCAGCCTGCGGACACCAGCAGCTCACACAGACTGACCCTCAGCACAACAAGAAACAGCACTTAAATATACAGACTAATTAGACACAGGTGAGGGGGAGCAATTAAACACAGGTGAGGGGGGAGGAGACAACCCAGGGCCCCAGGTGCACACAATCATCAGCCACAGACATTCAACATATTATTTGCACCCTGATTACCCTCACCGCTGTCACCCTTATACCAGCATCCAGACGACATTTCAATAAATACGGTTTATGTAATACATTATGTGCAAATACCAATCCAATGTTAACTGTTCTGTGCAATCCCGCTAATAAAGTGCAATATTACCCGGCCCAAAGCCGTCAGTCCATAGTGGCGAAGTGACCTTCGTCACAGGGACAAAAGCTAAAAAATATCCACTGGGGGACAAAAAAGCAGGAACACAACACAGCAAGTGCACAAACTGTGACCTCATAAATCACTTGATGGTATTAACAGCAATACCGTTTGGGTGTTTCTGATTTTTGTATTTCCTTTTTGCCTATAACTATCTCCTTATCAAGACTCTTTGAAGTTTTTATAGTGGTCACTGTTGTGATGATTCGGCACCAGATGTGCACTGGTAGTACATGTGCCCAAAAATTATCCGAAACAGACCTCGGGAAAACCTACCAACAAATGTACTAAAAAACAAAGAGGCGTGGCCTCAGAAGGGACAAATGTCCATAAGACTTTGATCCAAACATACTGAAGGACCGGATCGAAAACAAATAGAGAGAGAAAAACAAATCTTATGAGTTTTCACTTCATAGTTCACCCTTTCTGTTTCACATGCATCCTGCAATGATCTTAATATAAGTTATTAGCCACACAAAATTGCATTGATACACAGAACTATATCCAACCAAAGTTAAAGGTGGGGTAGGTAAGTTTGAGAAACCGGCTTGAGATACACTTTTTGTTATATTCCATAAAAAAAAATCATCTGTGGAAGCCGTAGTACTGTAAAAAGTTCGACCAATCATCTGAGCCGGCCCGGCTAAAATAACTGGATGGCCTACCTGCCTGTCAGCCTTCCATCTGTGCACAAACTTATCTCGTGCCCTCATTGGTCATGTGCGCGTTCGTGTGTGTTGGAGGAGGGGCTCTGTAAGGAAGTGGCAGATTTTCTCCGGTTGTTTATTTTCAAATTCTAGCGCACTCAAGCTGGTTTCTCCAAAATTACCTACCCCACCTTTAAATTAATGCAGGTTGCGGTTGGACCATGCATGTTTCACCATCCAGGGCTGGGTCTTGGCTACTACTTGTAGGAAATGAATGAAAATGAAACGGCTCAATAGTGTGTCCTTCACACTTGACTTCCTGTTGATGTTTGAGTTTCTGTGATATTCATTGTTTGCTTAGCATCTCCGCTCCTGACAAAAAAAAGAAACAAAGAAGAGAAACAAGACAGGGTTTTTAGAAATAAAAGTGAACTAATAATGACTCAGTGTTATTATGTAGCAATCGAGTGGAGTGAAGCAAATAGAGATTTATTGCATATATTATTGGCCTTCTTTAGTCCAGGAAGTCAGTAATAAACTTGCTCTTATTAATCATGTCAGCCCAGCTTGAGATATTATGGATTATTATAAAGTGGCCAAGCTGAAGGCAAGACATCGTAACACCAGCTGCAGTTCTCACACGTCTCTGCCAGCTGTCTACAAACACACACATGTTTACTCTCAGACCCTCTTTAGGCTGCATGTCAGGATGTGAGTGCTGCAACATAGTGTAGTGCACCACTTTAAAGAAAACTTTGTTAAAGAACACAGATTACATTACATGTCACTTGTTAGACGCTTTTATCCAAAGCGATTTACATACTCAATACTGTGGACAATCCCCACAGGAGCAATTTGGGGTGAAGTGTCTCAGGGACACAACGACATGCTGACTGCAGTGGGGTTTGAACCTGATCCCAACACCAACGTCTCGACCATCTCTACAGATGATTCAACAAGAAAATTGTATTGTTTCAGCTCTAAATTGAGGATGCTATTTCAAGGAGATAAGATATTTTGCACACACTGATGTATTCTGTTATGCCTAACTTTATCCTGTTCAGCATTGCTGGGAGACACCTTGATAATGAACATGGGAACCATAGTGCGTATTGTTGCCCACTCTTTTCCCAGCAACACCTTCAAACTGGCAGCCATCCAGTAGCAAGTCACGACCATGATTACTCGCCACACGCACATACACTCCTCGAATAATGACAGACCAAAGCTAAAAAAGACCCACTCAATTACCTCAGGCACCTTTAATGTGTCTGCAAAAAGCACCTTTTGCAGTAAAAGCAGATATACATTAGCCTTGAAGTGAAGTGACTAATGCAGCGTGCTGTTGAATGGAACAAAGGCCGTCCACCCTGGAGTTACGGCGGCTTTATTTAGCTCCTGTAATCCACCCGGGGAAGTGGAGAGACTGCGCTCCGTTAGCAGAACCCACCGCCACAATTGGCCTCAAACGCTACATTTAATCCGGCCCCCCTCCTCTTCTGGTCTGTCATTCAAGACCTTTGTGCTTCATGCTGCTGGGTATTGAGGTGTTGAAGTGTTATGTTGAGCTGGAGGACCCCCCACTGAATGTAGCCACAATGTACGTCTGTAAGTACAGGAGCTAAAAGGACCCCACCTGTACATACATTAGTGAGTCTCAAATAAGAATAGAATACAATTTTCTTGAACAATAAAGACTTGGTGAAAATAAGTCTGGCCTGTGGTTTAGTCAGTGCATTTTTTTTCTATTATATTGGTTGGGTGTGTAGAGTGGGATCGGAACGAAACCTCAACGACACCTGCATTTTACAATTTCTAAAAAAAAGAAAAGAAACCACACACAGCTGCAGGCATCAGACTTGTTAAAGCCATCACTTTAATCACGAGAGCTGTTATGCAACATCTTGAGTCATCTGTGTTTTCTGGTTCTACACACGCTTGGCTTTGACTTCGACTCTTTAGATCTCTGCAAATTGTAGGCTGTAAAAGGCTGGAGCATTCAAATACAGTACAGTGGGAGAGGTGGTTTCTCCATTAATTACAACATGTCACTGCAGGCGAGAAGTCCTACAACTGCACTGTAACTTTTATCCATGTATTTTTTCTTTTAATGTTTCTTTTCTTTTATTTTTAATGACTCATTTTAAATGCCATTTTTAAGAAAATGGCATTTAAAATGAGTCATTAAAAATAAAAGAAAAGAAACATTAAAAGAAAAAATACATGGATAAAAGTTACAGTGCAGTTGTAGGACTTCTCGCNCCGAAGCTCTTGCCTCTAGACCGACAATTTTTTGGAGCTGGAAGTGAACCGGATTCCGGAGCTAAGAGGGGACGCCACTGCGGTGTGAACAGGAAAAACCGGTACTTTTCAGGCTCCAGCTCCGAGCCGGATCTGAAAACGCGTTGGTGTGAAAGGGGCAAGAGACATGGACAGTTCGTCCACATGAGGCCGTAATGGAACCGCGGAAATGGAGCCCTCAAACGATAACGGGTCCCAAGGTGGGTGGATCTGCGGACGAAACTCTCTGGGGGGCCAAACGGGGCCAAACCATGGATGTACGTCCTATACGATCATTTCCTGATAACGATGATGCCATAGCCCCGCATTTCCCCACCTCTGCTGCTCACCCCGCGTCATTGCTGATGTGTTTCGCCAACAGCAACAACAATGGCAGATCACAGGGTTGCTTTCGTGCTCCAGACGCTACTGACCATTCTACAGATGTTAGTGCAAAATCTACAGCTTAACTTTGAATCTCTGTGTGTGCCTGGTAAAGAGTGTTTGAAATGATATGTTAATGTGTTTATGATTATAAGAGAAGGGAGACATGTTGTATTATAGCTTGTCTAGATTATTATTTCTATAGGGTTTGGCATTATTATGTATATTATTTATGTATGCATAAGTTATCTTATATTGATTGTATTTTGTGTATTTCCCTTATAGGAAAAACCACACACAAATATCTGTATGTCTGCCTAAATCAGTAAAGAAGTCAAGCCTCATCTTAGCTCCTCATTTCCTCTATTCTGGACCTTTGGCCTTAAGTGAACCTAGTGATAGAGACTAAACTAGTGCCAACACTGAGTTATCTCTAACTCTCCACTCTACAAGCCCACTATATTTAATACCTTTAGTTACTGTGCAGATTTGGATGAATGATGTGAAATATAATCAAGTGTTAAATCAGACTTTAGTTCCACCTGGAGTACATTCACAAGCTACCCTGTAGTATACAAAGTCATTCAAACAAGCTGCACCTTTACCAGCTTTGATAACACTTTAATGATCAATAATTATTAAACATATATTCTGAGATGGACCAATCTGCACAATGACTACTTTTACTTTTGGTACTTTAAGTATACTTTGATGCCTGCCAATACTTTTCTACTTTAACTTGCGTTACGTAACATTTTGACTTCAGGACTTTTACTTGTAACAGAGTATTCCTACATTCTGGTACTTCTCCTTTTACTGAAGAACAAGATCTGAGTATTTCTCCCACCTCTGGCCTACTTTTAGCCCAAACATTATTGCATTTTTAGTATCACCTAATTAAAGAGGGCATATTTGATAGTGTATATTGCATAATGTCCAGCGATGAACAACATCATAATAATAATCATTATTATAACTTAAATGTATTCATAAACCCAAGGACGCTTGTACAGAGGGAACAAAAACACACAACAGAACATGCTGGGACTGCACAGATGCATGGAGAGCAGTCTGGAGTCTGATGATGGAAGAGATAGTGACGGGATGTATGGGTGGAGGAGATCCGTGAGGTACTGAGGGGAAATGGCATGGAGGGACTTGTAGGGGATGAGCAGGAGTTTATAGGTGATGCGGGACTTGACCTGGAGCCAGTGGAGGTGACGGAGGGTAGGCTGATGTGCTGCAGAGGCTTGGCATATACGGTATAACATGAAATTAATACATTTGTCTTAAAGTGGTCTAAAGTGTGCCTGCAATATTCTAGGCTCAAGTGTTACCAATCTTATATGTGGTCTCTACTCATTTAGTAAAGTCGCACAGTGACTACTCTTTAGGATTGGGTCAGTCTCTATATTGAAATGCTTTTAAGAGCACTGACCAAATAAACAAGGAGAATGTTGTACTGAGCAGGCATATCTTTTTGATTTGGGAGGAATCCTGATTTTTTTTCCCCGCAAGCAAACACATTGTAAACACCACAAAGATATATAAAGATAATAGCCGTTGATTTAAAATCATTTAAACAAATATCCATAAGTCCTAATGAATGGATGGGCGTGACATCTATGTTTACTATTCAAACATAACTTTTCAACTAAATGTAACCCTGTTTCAGCCTTAGCAAGGCAAGGCAAGGCAAGTTTATTTATATAGCACCTTTCAACACAAGGCAATTCAAAGTGCTTTACAAAAAATGAAAGACATTAAGAAAATGGCATTTAAAATCAGTCATTAAAAAGAAAAGAAAATAAACATTAAAAGAAAGAATACATGGATAAAAGTTACAGTGCAGTTTAAGATGTGAATAGTTAGCATATGTTTCATTCTTCAAACTAATTCTAAGTGGGATGTGTGTGTCTGAAAGTCTCTCAAATAAATTAATACAGTTAGTCACCTGGAGATGCTATTTATAGCAAATCTAGCACCAATTTCATAAGATATTAGGGCATCAATGGCTCATTTAAATGACATTAAAGAGGATTTTACTATATGGTATTCTATTTCAGGTATCCTAATATATCATTTGAAGATGCTCGAGTTTATTTTAATGGCCATGGCATTGTTACAATGATATTGCAAGCCAATGATGCAAAGATAAATATGTATATTGCTTTTAAAAATTGCTTTTCATTAGGCTGAAAATGTAAATAAAACTACCTTATAAAGAGTAAGTTTTTACAAAATTTTTTCCGTTACATGTGGATTTTTCTAAATGATAACTTCTAGATAACAGTCCCTTACAATCCACAAATGTAAGTTATCACTTAAGATTGACCGTCGTCTTACAACGTCATCTTAGACCGTTAAGACGTGTCTCAAATATACAAGCTGCCGAGTCAACAGTCATTTTATTTATAACCTAAGCGAATCATAACCTTATTGTTTCTATCTACGTTCGGACATCCCTCAATAAATTTTCGCCCAGGGTTGGAAAAAAGGGTCCTCGGGGGGGGTTTACTGAAGGACAACCTTCAACCCGGGGGGGGGGGGGGGGGGGTGTGTGTGTGTGTGTGTGTGTGTGTGTGTGTGTGTGTGTGTGTGTGGTGTGTTCCACCCTCCGCGTTGTCGCCATTAATGGCAAAGTTTTCAGAGTTTCTAACGATGTGATGACAGTGTGTTTGACCTACTTACACTTCATAAACAATTTCCTCCTACCTTTCGCATTATTTCGTGATAACCTCACTGAAAATACCAATACCTGAGTCCTAAGTAAGTAAACCTAAGGGCGACATACTTCTTTAATTTCCCTGCCGCGCCGGTTCCACCTTTGTTAAATGTTTTCCCTAATTTGACAAATTTTGGTACCGAGTTTCTTTGGCCTAAAACGGCTACACAAATACACCTAAAGTTTTCAGCATGTATTAGATGTTTTACCTCCTCTGGCTAGACTAGCCTCGTTGAACCCTAACTTATTAGGTTGACTTTGGCCGTAAACCTGTTACTGATACAAAAAAAATTCTTAACGCGAATAGGTCTTTTCCGGGGCCAAACCTGTTTGAAATCGCGTCTTCTTTTGTAAAGATAATTTCTTTTCTTAATATTTAAAGACAGAAATAACGGAAATTATAGATGATTGGACTTAAACATAAGTTTTAATTAATTAGTTTAATAAAAAGTATAAAATATTAACATTACATCTCTGTTCTCGAAAATCATTCGTTAGTTACATAACGCAATGTTAATATACATTTTTTTTTTTAGAACTCCCGGACCGCGGGGGGGTACAACCCCTTGGTGAACTTAAATTTCTTATTACTCAGCCAACCCAAGACCTCCACACTCAATGTCGTTAAACACGAAACCAAAAGTACCGCCACCCCGGGTTTACCATAATAGAAAGTACCCCGGGTTTTAGGGAACCAACCCGCCGCGGGGACGATTGTCACTGTACATTAACTTCACTGGTCTTCAATCTCTTCACGTTATCAGACTTCCTAAACTCCTCTAATCCCAGGTCTCCTGTACAATCCTGCCCGGTCTCCCATTAACTCGTCCATTAATTGAAGTTGAACCTGCTCTCCTCCCCTTTTCCTCAAATCACACGCCTCACTCCGCCGCCAGACTAAATGGGTCGCCACTAATCATTTCACTCAGTCCTTTTTCTTACCCCGCCTTATAGTAGTTGGGAAAAAAGTTTCATCAATTTCAGACGATGAGAATTAGACTACTTGTAAAACCCTTTAGTGTAATTTATAACGAAAAGGACGACCAGCAAGAGTAGATAAGTCTTTCATCTCTTCTCCGTAATGCGTCGATCGTTTNGCACACACAGAGATTCAAAGTTAAGCTACCGCTCATGAATAACGTTCCACTTCCGGTTGGCGGAAAGCGGCAGCCGATGCTCTTATCGTGAAACGCTACAGACATGCTACTTCCGGTAGCCGAGTAGCGGAGCGATAACCGAACTGTAAACACACAATATCTCACCTTTAACGCTACATAAACATTTATCCACACAAACTACATCTTATTACATTAATAATAGGTCTGTGCCACTCAACCAAGCCCCCAGGAAGTGCGCCGGGGACTCTTGAGTAGAATATTCGTTGTGGCCAAACGGCGGTACTACACTTCCTTTAGGTTGCTGGGCCCGGAAACACTTATTCCCATTGACTTACATGGGGAAAGAGTGGTCTGTAAATCGTTGGATACTTTTTTTTAAACAAAATAAACTACCCAGTATGAACACTTGTATAGCCCTTATTAAAAACATTCATTCCTCAAATTGTAGAAATGTGCTAATAACGTTATTCTGAGAGTTATTTCCCTCTGCATTATGAACGCGCATCTAACCCACGGGACCACGCCGCCCAGCACGTTCATGTGATGCGACGTGTTCAGTACTACATGCGTTTTACCTTCACCCATGGATGCACAATAAGAACTGTAGTTATGTTGAATTATGAAATGTAATATATGAATTTGTTTATTTAATACTCTTATAGCCTACTAATCACTTCCTGTATTCCCGTGGAAAAAAAGGGACATGCGCAATAAAACGTGTCACTTCCGGTTGAAGTAAAGCCGACGGTGTATGTGTGTATTTATTCCTCCGTCACGTTAAACTATGTTCACGGTATTCCTGCCCTAAGATCATGGCATCGTTAACAGGTTATGGGCCCAGGAGGGACCATGGAAGCCGGTGGAACCGTTTGTGTTTCGACGGAGATGAGAAGAACTACGAGTTATGGGAGACAACGTTTTTGGGTCACCTGCGACTGCTAGGATTGAAGGCTGTCATCCTAGAGAAGCCAGGTGAAGATGATGAGGCTGATGATCAGAAAGACGAAGAAGCCTATGCGGAATTGATCCAGGTACTGGACGATAAAAGCCTTTCACTGATCATGAGAGAAGCAGCGGACAACGGAAGAAAAGCGTTACAAATATTGAAGGACCACTACGCTGGGAAAGGGAAACCACGGGTGAACTAACGTCGCTGCAGAAAGCCGCTAATGAGAGCGTCACTAACAATATTATTCGTGCCGAAACGGCAATTACAGCACTGAGAAATGCTGAAGAAACTCTTAGCGACGGGCTGCTGATAGCCATGATTTTAAAGGGACGGCCAATCTGTTTTAGGCCGTTTGCCATCCACATTACACAAGGGGATGAGAAGCTAACTTTTGGTGAGTTCAAAACAAAGTTGAGCTATGAAAGCACAG
>NW_011333414.1:0-2483 GCF_000735185.1 Notothenia coriiceps
CCTGAACATCAGCAGGAGAGGACTCTTTAAAGTAGAGACACTACATACTGATATACACCTGAACATCAGCAGGAGAGGACTCTTTAAAGTAGAGACACTACATACTGATATACACCTGAACATCAGCAGGAGAGGACTCTTTAAAGTAGAGACACTACATACTGATATACACCTGAACATCAGCAGGAGATAACTCTTTAAAGTAGATACACTACATACTGATATACACCTGAACATCAGCAGGAGAGGACTCTTTAAAGTAGAGACACTACATACTGATATACACCTGAACATCAGCAGGAGAGGACTCTTTAAAGTAGAGACACTACATACTGATATACACCTGAACATCAGCAGGAGAGGACTCTTCAGGAGAGGACTCTTTAAAGTAGAGACACTACATACTGATAACACTGAAATCAGCAGGAGAGGACTCTTTAAAGTAGAGACACTACATACTGATAGGGAGGTGTGTGGTGCAGTGGGTTGGTGCGTAGGTGTTCGGATCAGGGGGTCACAGGTTCAAACCCCACTGCAGTCAGCATGTCGTTGTGTCCCTGAGACACTTCACCCCAAATTGCTCCTGTGGGGATTGCCCACAGTATTGAGTATGTAAGGTGCTTTGGATAAAAGTGTCTAACATGTAATGTAATGATATGAACATGAGCATAATGGGGCCTCTTTAAGAGACGCAGACTCTTACAGATGTTTGTTACCAGCCCATAATTATCAAACGGTTAATGCTATAAGTGAAGTCCTTCATCTGTTCCCATTTCTTTGCATTTCTGCACAACCAACTTCCTGTTTTCCCCCAAACAACGACCCTATAGCTTGGTAGCCTTTCTCTCTCTATGTATGTGAGACTTATTTTATAACGTTTGCTAATGTTCTTTTTTTAGACTTTGATTTCCTTAAGGGGGATCCTATGGCCGGACTGTAAACACATTCTAATAAAAGTGCAAATAAACTGCTGAACAGATTTCCTCAGTGGTCATGCATGGCTTTTTTGTATTGCTTTTTTCAACACAAGAACAGCAACAGTATGGACAGCAGATGGCAGCAAAGCCACTTTATTTGAAGACGGCTGAAGGTATTATGTGTTTGACAGATTTTAGGGATAACAAAAAAGGCTTTCATACATAGGAAGCCCATTCCAATAAAAAATCAAATGAAAAAGAATTAAAATACTGAAATAATCTTAAGATGTTAAAGTAACACTGTGGATGACCATTTGTAATACAATTAAGAGTAAGACAAACATTAGAGGTTAAGGAAAAAATGTATTTATATAGAAACTGAAGAAGGCGTGCAAGTACCTTTAAATTATCCTTAAGTACTGCACTTCAGTAAATACACTTTCCACTACAAGACATATAGCCTGAGAATAAGGAATAATAAAATAAAGATTTCACTGTGGTCTTAGGTTGGTATGAAATCTCATCATTTCCCACATATCAATTATTAAACCTGCTTTTTACGAGAACATGGATTTAACATTTCCCATGCACGCTCACCACTTTAATATCTAATATTAGTTTCCTATGTGTAGAGGTGCACCTGTGTGTTCATACAGAAAGAGAAAGAGAGTGAGGAAGAAGAGGAGAAGAAGAGGAGGAGGCAGTTATAGTCCCAGTTCAGATATGAGCTCTTAAGTCCTGCTGCCACTATAAATAACATCGCTGCGAGCCCATGCTTTCCTAAAGCTGCTTCCTTCTGTTCATATCAGCTCAGAAAGAGAAATATCAGTGCAGCAAAAGCTCCGCATTCAGCAGCACTCACACACATCGAGGAGATCCAATAAGTGGATCCAAACTATCCGAGCGTGAGGAGGATACATATAAAATACTGGTGATTGTTAAACAGAGTGGAACGCTGTTTTACAAGCCGTGCTCTGCAGGATGGGTTTCCACATGTGAGGGTCCCTGAAGTGGGCATGGTAGCAAACAAATACGCAAAGTGACATTATGAATGCACCTTCAAAATAAAATGCCATATGTGAGCACAATTGAGCTTAACGTCTTTACTGTAAAGAGCAATCTCTACCCAAATTACATTACACAATTATTATTATTATTATTAATCTTTAGCATCCTTCATCCTTCTGCAATCACTGACATGTCAAAAATACACGTTACATTTACACGAATCTAACATATTTGTAACGGCCAAAATCCAAAAGTTTTTCTACTCGATTCTTCAACAGTTCTTGTTCTTGGCCACATGTAGAGCTTGGGGCTGGGAAGCAGTTTCAGACTCGCAGTACAAATTCCACTGGACGTTTTGTTTGCTCTTCAACGTTTTATTTCCAGCATAAAAAAAATAAAATACGAAAACAATATCCCCTTTTTTAAACTAAACGTAACCCTCCTATTGTCTTGTTCCCCCCCCTAAAGTAGATACACTACATACTCATATACACCTGAACATCAGCAGGAGAGGACTCTTTAAAGTAGAGACACTAAATACAAATATGGACCTGAGAA
>NW_011333415.1:2500-4565 GCF_000735185.1 Notothenia coriiceps
ACATTACTAAAATGTCAGCGGGCGTTAGGTTGAACTCCTGGCAACGTCCCGCACAACCTATCGTCCCCTATCAGAAACGTTGCTATCAGAAACAACGCCCGACTGTTTTGGACGTAATATGGTCGGTGTTTACATTAGCATCGCTAACACTCAGAGCTAACCTGTACTGGAGAGCATGTGTGTGAAGAAGCAGGAAATAAAAAGGAACTCACCTTGTGGTATAACCGGCAAGAGAGAAAGCCTTTGAGCTCCATACTGTTTCAGAGATAATCCTTGATTTGGTTTCATAATATGGCGTTTCATTACTCTCTGTAGAATTCTCCTACATAAGTTCTTTCAGAATGGGTGATCTGTTTGGTCAGAAAAATAGTATAATAGGAGTCCTTTAAGTTAATTGAAGTAGTTTATTGTGCTTTTATATTGAAGGCAGCTTTGGGCACTAGGTGATTTGGTATATATGGGAGACAGTTGCAGTATGAGGGAAATCCTTCACCATTTTTCGTCTGGTTTCAGGTGGCTGTCAGAGGTCAGAAGGTCCAGCTGATCCGGATCAGAAACCCCTGGGGTCAGGTCGAGTGGAACGGCCCCTGGAGTGATAGGTAAGCATTATCATAACTGTAATAATATACAACAAACAGTATGTGAAAAAATAAGGGTATACATATGGATGGATTATGAGAAACTGGACCCAGAGATGCAAAGATCTCCTTATATGTAAGGAAGGAAGCACAGACAAAGTGCATTACATAATACAGAAATAGAAACACATACAATGTTAACAAACAATAAAGTGTGGTTGTTTATCTCTCTGTTTGCCTTTTTGTGTCTCTGTTTTACTAACTTTACTGAATATTCCTGCTTGTAAACATTAACAGGTTGTTCTCTCTCGTGTTTCAGCTCCAGAGAGTGGAGCTGTGTGAGCGCAGCGGACAAAAATCGCCTCCTGCAGAATTCAGATAACGGTGAATTCTGGTGAGTCCACGAGATGAATGTGATCCGAACTATAAGTGAAACTATCAATTTAAGTATTTAACACTTAGTCAGAGCATTAGGGGCTGCACATTAAGAGTGTTATATGTATGCAGGGATGTAGTGGACAGAATAATCACTTTGAAAAGGATCAGATAAACGGTCCATCTTAAATTCCCTGTAATTCAAGTTTCAAGGCTTCATTGTCATGTGCACATTAGCTACAGTAGATATGGCAATGAACAACTGAAGTCACAGGCTCCTCCAACAGAGCAACATGAATATATAGGACATAGAACAAATAAAACAGATACAAAAGTGCAAGAGAATGTTTTGAGATGTGCAAGCAGAGAGGGCAAAAGTACACACATCCTTTACTCAAGTAGAAGTACAGATACTCGTGTTTAAAAATACTCTGGTGAAAGTAGAAGTACTGACTAAACTTCTTTACTCAAGTCAAAGTAAAGAGGCTTTGAAATGTACTTCAGTAAAAAGTACCCATAACTAGCAGCTGTTTTAAAGAGTACCTGACCTCCCTTTATATTAATAGAACAATAATGTCATTGTTAGCTAATGAATGTTTCCATGCTGAACAACGGCAACATGACAACGTTTTCATTGGTCCCTCTTCTTTAGAGAAGACCAGGAAATGATGGATACACGGATCGTGTTCAAATCAATAGGCACGCAATGACTCTAAATAATAATGATCACGCCAGGTATTTGAGTTCAACATGTAAGAAGTAGAAAGTACAGGTATTTGTGTTCAACATTTAAGAAGTAGAAAGTACAGGTATTTGTGTTCAACATGTAAGAAGTAGAAAGTACAGGTATTTGTGTGCAACATGTGAGAAGTAGAAAGTACAGGTATTTGTGTTCAACATGTAAGAAGTAGAAAGTACAGGTATTTGTGTTCAACATGTAAGAAGTAGAAAGTACAGGTATTTGTGTTCAACATGTAAGAAGTAGAAAGTACAGGTATTTGTGTTCAACATGTAAGAAGTAGAAAGTACAGGTATTTGTGTTCAACATGTAAGAAGTAGAAAGTACAGGTATTTGGGTTCAACATGTGAGAAGTAGAAAGTACAGGTATTTG
>NW_011333415.1:8780-17610 GCF_000735185.1 Notothenia coriiceps
ATAACTTTGTTACTGTACTTAAGTACATGTTTCTGGTATCAGTACTTTACTCCACTACTTATTTTTCAGACTTTTTACTTTGACTTCTTAAATATAAAAAAAATCCCTGTACTTTCTACTTCTTACATGTTGAACCCAAATACCTGTACTTTCTACTTCTCTCATTTTCCAAACAGGCTGGTTCCTTTAGTCTGAATGTGTGTTTGGTGGCGTGATCATTATTATTTAGAGTCATTGCGTGCCTATTGATTTGAACACGATCCGTGTATCCATCATTTCCTGGTCTTCTCTAAAGAAGAGGGACCAATGAAAACGTTGTCATGTTGCCGTTGGTCACCATGGAAACATTCATTAGCTAACAATGACATTATTGTTCTATTAATATAAAGGGAGGTCAGGTACTCTTTAAAACAGCTGCTAGTTATGGGTACTTTTTACTGAAGTACATTTCAAAGCCTCTTTACTTTGACTTGAGTAAAGAAGTTTAGTCAGTACTTCTACTTTTACCAGAGTATTTTTAAACACGAGTATCTGTACTTCTACTTGAGGAAAGGATGTGTGTACTTTTGCCATGTCTGCTGGGAATCGTAGGGTCGCCGGTTCAAGTCCCCAAACAGACTTTAAATATGGAGTGTGGAGTAGTATTTGAAGAGGTCCATACCCAGCACTAGGATGGGTTCAGCGCAGAAGTCTAATGTCACTGTGTCCTGTAATGTGTGAAGGTTTCATCCTCTGATTCTAATTCATAGATCCTTAATTGGGAAGTGATTGTGTTAAGGAGCAGCGGGATTGTTTACACATCAGCTTATTGAAAAGATATTCTACAAAACTTTATCAGTGGCGCCTTTAGTTTCTAATGATCTTATGAAACCAAAAAGTTTAGAAAACAGTTTCAACATAGAGAAGGAGAATAAGGATAACACTGTTAGGGATAGGATAGGGGTCTTATACTGTGAACTGTGAAGTACAACTAATACAGTATTATATAATTGGAGGATGCAACCCTCTTTAATCGTCACACACACAGCACACAGTGACATTTGACCTCTGCTTTATTATTATATTATATTATATTAGGGTTTATAGATATATTTGTAGATGACTATGAGTTTCTGTATGACTTTAAAGTTGTATTTCCCCCCCAGGACGAGGCGATCTCCGTCAGAGAGCTCAAGGAGATGCTCGACGGCGTTCTCAGCAGAAGTAAGTGAACACAAAAATATATTTGGAGCTTTTTGTTAATTATCTCATCATTCGTCTCTCTTTCTGGTTTGAGTTTTGTCAGACAATGTGGCTTCATGAAAGGGATGGCAAACTATTTGTGTATACTGTATATATACTGTATATATATATGTATGTACCGCATTCTCTTAACATTTGATTGCATGTTGTATCATTAACGGTTTGGATGCATTGTGTTTTCAGGAAAAGAGATCAAGTTTGACGGCCTGAGTCTCAGCACCTGCCACAGCATCATCAACCTGATGGACGTATCCTTACACCACTTTAACTTTAACGTCAGACTACATTCATCCTGTCAAATCATGTGTTTGTGATGTTGGAGATTAGAAAGAGAATGAAAGGAGTCGTTTATTAGGAACCCAGGTCATGAACAGCATGACATGCTTTTCACTTGTTCTGTTTACAAAGGATTAAAAAAAGTTGTTCAAATAATAATAATCTGTCAATTAAAGACAGGGATTTGTCAGGGATAATAAACAAATACACTTGAAGAAAGGGAATACAAAAATAATAATAATAGAAAAAAAACACATTCCTTAAGATAATCAGGTAATGTCAAAGTAAAATATATAAATCTTTGGGGCGGTGGGAGTAGTGAAAACATTAGCTAATAATTATTTAGGTAAAGTCCGATCTAACTGTAGATATAATAATAATAATTAATTCCATTTTTTGTTAGAGCGCTTTTTCACGTGCTCAAAGCGCTTAGATATGTCTTCAACCAATGAAGCCCAACAACTCTTAAAGGTCCCCTATTATCCTGTTTCTCATCAGTATATCCCAGGTCTCAGATATATACAGAGCCTGTCTCTGATTGGCTGAAACACCAAACAGATCATTGCAGCATTACCCATAATCCCCTCTGTTTCAGGAGATTTGGTTACAAAGAACTCAATGGTGCTCTAGGAGGAGATTCAGGTGATAAGGGGGGGGGTGTACCTTGGTTGGTGATTGGCTAATGGTTACACANNTTTTAGGTAGTACATTTACACGGTGTAAATCGTATCTCCGAATAAAAGTAGACTTGCAGGGAACCGTCCAACTACCGGTAATTTTGATTTTGTACGTTCTCGTCTCTTTTTTTCGTGTAATGGTTATTGACTGGAATTCATTTGTGTAAACTCCATCAATTAACATTATGATGATGATGATGAAAAAATAAAACATTGTAAGTGACCGTCTAAATAAATGACTGTTAAATCATTGAATGTCTAATTCATTAAATTGAGTTAGCTGAATTATGAAAAATGAATTCATTACTAACAACCTACGTACACCGAAAACGAGTTCATTTCTTAGACTTATGAAAAGGGGTGGTGTCCGAGTTTGTCGACGACTTCATTCGATGTAAATCGATATCCTGATAACCTAAATAAAGGAAATCGTGTACACCGATGACCTAATTTCTAGAAATTGAAACGTGTGGAAAAATACGTGTAAAAGTTACACAAATGTAGCGATCTTTAACCTACATTTGGTAATTCGATGTGTAGTAATACAAAACCGATGTAACCAAACTATACAAAATTGACCTCTTTGACTAGTAAACACCGTCTATATGTACGCCCCAATTTCTTTTATCGTGGTAATTGTTGCACCAGAAGACTTTTAGGCATGTTAATTCATGTGCATATTCCCTTCTTAAAGATCCCCTATCATACTGTTTTTCATCAATATATTAGAGGTCTCAGATGTATACAAATATGCCTCTGGAGTGTTTGGCTCCAAACACCAAACAGATCATTGCAGCATCCCATAATCCCCTCTGTTTCAGCCCTGTTTCAGTGCTGATTCTCTGTCTGTTACTTTAGATGAAAATACGGAGCCCCTCCCCACGCCCCTCTGAGAGAGATTTGGTTACAAAGAACTCAATGGTGCTCTAGGTCGAGATTCAGGTGATAAGGTGGGGGGGGGGTTACCTTGGTTGGTGATTGGCTAATGGTTACACAAGACAACACATCGTTATGACATCATAAAGTGGCCAAAATCTGATCAGCTCATTTTCAGACAGGTTTTTATAGAAATGGATCAAAAAGAGAGAGAATCTTTGTTCCTGAAACTTTCAGAGTCTCTTTCCACAGAGGGGACACATGTTGATGTAGAAGAGACATGAAGAAGAGGGGACACATGTTGATGTAGAAGAGACATGAAGAAGAGGGGACACATGTTGATGTAGAAGAGACATGAAGAAGAGGGGACACATGTTGATGTAGAAGAGACATGGAGAAGAGGGGACACGTGTTGATGTAGAAGAGAAGTGGATTTTGCATAATAGATGACCTTTAATCTTGTCATGTTCAAGTCTCACAATAGATCTCAGTTTCTCTATTACATAAATATAATAACATCAAAACAGTCCTCAACCTGAGGTGCATCTGTCGTCAACCATTTCCTAGTCCGTGCTTTTTGACTTGCTATAAATAAGATATTGAACGTGTATTTGTTGGTCTCAGTTCCAGGTGTCTCAAAGTTAAATGGAATCATTACTTTAAGTATATTTTCCATAGCAGACTTGACTTGTTTCCAGGAGTTAGAAAGGAGTGTTTTAAATGTTGAACTGATGGATGATTATGAGCACAAAGTGTTTCCTTGACAGAGATCAGGTGGATAACACCGGGCAGCTGGAGTTCCAGGAGTTCAAGGTCTTCTGGGAGAAGATGAAGAAGTGGATTGTGAGTGTTTGTGATTCTTGGCTTTAAAACTATGAATAAGAGGAGGAAGAAATAATTAGATAAATTAACGTAAAAGTCATAATACTACAGTTTAATAAAACCCCAAAATATAGGTTAATGTCCTGCATTAAAAATGGTTATTTAAAGGTCCCCTATTGTCCTCTTTTAAAACAATATACACAAACTGTCTCTGAAGTGTTTGACTCGAAACACCAAACAGATCATTAATTTGGAAATGAAAGGAGTATTATGTATAAATAATATATTTTATATATTTATATATATATACACAGGTCATTTTTCACATATAACTTTACATACTGCTGGGTAATAATATCTTATCATACTTGATATATTTTTTGTAATAATAATACAAGTGTGCAAAATTAATTGTGATGTCGAATAAATGTAAAATAAATATAAAGTAGCAGAACATTTAAAGTGGACCTATCATGCTATATTTTAATAATATATTGTAGGGCCATACCTATATAAGGGATATTTATACTTTTTATTTTTCAAAATACTAAACAGATCATGCATTTTAGCCATTCCTCATTTCGCTCAATTTAACACTGTCTTTGCATGGGCTGATTATGTGAGAACAGCACCACCTACAGGCCTGGCATATGTACTACAGCGTCTCCAGCGCTTTCCAACGGCAATGTCCGTGGCTATCTCCTCCTGATTGGTGGAGTTGGCTCAATAGCCGTAGCGCCACTTCTGTGACATCATAGAAGTGTTCAAATCTGGATCAGTCTGTATCAGATCCGTTGCAGCCCCTTTTTTAGAGATTTGGGTATGGAGGAAAATAGAGAGGGTTGTGTTTTCTGACACTTGGTGATTTCCCTGGAACACCGGGGACAGTGCATTTTGCATGATAGGTCACCTTTAAGTAAATTAAAGTACGAAGCAAATGTATTACTATTATTTTAATGTTACTTTCTATTTATTTATTGCTGTAATTTTGTGCTGGAAGAGGAAAGAGATCAAAATAAACACAATAATATAAACGTTCTGTCGTTGCAGATGCTCTTCCTCTCCTTCGACACCGACCGCTCCGGGAAGATGTCGTCCTACGAGCTGCGCATCGCTCTCAAAGCTGCAGGTGAGAGCATTTTACATTTGGTGCAAAACTATTAATTTAACGTTTCTGACCATTATTTCAATATAATCATTACATTTGAAATTTGAAATTAATATCTTTTGGCATTTATATTCTTATTAGACCATTTTCATGTTGTACGGGAAAGGAAAACATATTAACATTAACATATTTTAAATGTATTTGTATTATTTATATTATAATATTCATATACAATAATTATTATTATGTTTATTATGATTATGATTATTACTGGAGATGTCACAATGCAAAATATAAGAATCATTTGACATATTTTGCATATTTTCATGTTCTGTAATGTTACAATAGTTTTTAAAATATATTAGATCATATTCTGTCACCATATGTTTTATTTAATTAATTTAAAGGGATTAACATGTGCAGTAAAATGTCCTTATACTATCAGTTAAAATAAAGTATAGTAGAGGTATTTGTTGGTTAATTATTTGGTGTGTTTGTGAATATGTTGTGATGTTTTGTGTTTGTTGTCCTGCAGGCATGCAGCTGAACAACAAGCTGCTGCAGCTCGTCGGTTTGAGGTTCGCTGACGAAAACTACGACATCGACTTCGACGACTACCTGACCTGCATCGTGCGTCTGGAGAACATGTTCAGTACGTTGAATACTATCTTACGCTGGGTTTAAAGGGAGTAATGCCTCAACAAATAAGAAGCAGAAACACTTTATGCAATTACATTTTGTTACAATCGCTCCTTTTTTAATTGATTTAAATTAAAATGAATATTCAAATAAATTATCAATTAAAAATAACATTAAATACAAATAAAAAAAAATTCAAATCTAAATAAAATGATAAAAAAGTAAAACAATTAAATATCAAATATAAATAATTTGTTTTAATATATATATAAATATGTATATATAAAAAGTAGTGAAACAAAAAATGTGCTTCTAAACATATTAAAATAAACAAATACAATAGTGTCATAATATTAATAATTATACTAATGCTGCATGGTTTGGCGAATGGTTCATTATAATTAACATTATATGGTGTTGAACTTAATGTTTTGAATGCATTTAGGCTCTCAATGTTGCTTTTAACCAAAATACTTGTTTTTAATATATATTCATAAACAGTTAAACTCAAATGAGCATGTTTAGTACACATTAAGAAGAATACAACCCTCCACTAGGTAACATCACTATTGCCTTTAACTCATCAAAGTGCAGATTTATTCATGTTAAAATCTACTTTTGCTCTTCCCCTTCTGCAGGAGTGTTCCAGGCTATGGACCAAAGGAAGAGCGGCCGGGTGAAGATGAACATCATGCAGGTAAACAACAACAAACATCAGAATAGCTTTGTTGTTTATCAAACAAACAAACAAACAAACAAACGTATAAGGACATTTCGTTGGCCTCTCTCACTGCAGGAATACAGTCAGAATCAGAATTCCTTCATTCGTCCCTCAGAGGGCGAACAACTGTTACAGCAAAGAGCCAACATAGCTGAATATCTCTCAAAGAGCATAAGACATATTAAAGATATGTTAATTTAAAACCGCCCACTTCCTGACCGTGTTCATTTAACACTTAAAGAGTCAGTGAACACTTTATGGTCCTTATCTCAGAGTGTTAAATGAACACTCCAGATGTTACTGTGTATCTTGAGATTGACAATAAAGTTGACTTGACTTGATATTTAGATTTTTTGTTTGTAACATGGGATCTGATTGTAATTTGTTTTTATTGTCCTCCCAGTTCCTGATGTTGTCGATGAACGTCTGAGGAGGAAACGGAAGCCGCCACAAGAACAAAGTGTGTGTTGAATATTCTCTGTAACGGTGCATCTTTCTCTTTCTGTTTTTTAATGTGAGAATCCGTCTGCAGGGCTGGAACTTTGGGATCAAAATGTTAACCTTTGCCGAGTCATACTTTTGGATTGAAAACATGTTTTATTTTCTCTCTGCTCTCGGCGTGAATGGAAATAAATGTTGAATAAAATGCAAGGCTTGAATGTGCAAATATGCTACTGAGTTGGATCATGATTTATTGTCTAAGGACTAAATACAAATTGAGTTCCACAGAAAGTGTGAGCAATGAAACCTTCTGTTCATTTATGACCCTCCATTTGTTTTATTTACAAGAGCTTAACAAGAAAAACATTTCATATTTTATAAAACTTGCCAGTAATTTTCTTATCAGACCATTTGAATGGTTTTATTGCAGAGGACGTGTCTTGTTCATATGGAGTTGTGATGTATTGATCATATAACGTATTGTATATACTGTGGATTTCACGTTACAAAATATTACATAAGACAACATTTTTAACTCAAAATCGACCTTCCAGATGTTTACAGTTATTCTCAGTTGATGGATCTGTCTTGGACCCCTTAAGGAAACTCCGACCCTCCATTAGTTTTATTTACAAGAGCTGAACAACCACACATTTCCAAAAGTGTAATATATTGTACATTTACTTTAAGCGGTCCCAAACGATTTGCACGGAAGCAACAAGTACTTTAAAGAACTTTAAGTTGTACACACTTTGAATAAAGTACAAATACCTCCAAATCAGTGGCGGTTCTAGAGCAATTTGACTGGGGGGGCCACTGGGGGGCCAGTTATTTTCTGAGGGGTGCACAATCAATGCAGGACGAAAAAGAGAACTAGACAGTATGAAGTAATTGCGCATAAGAAAACAATGCAATGCAGTTATTGGTATTTGTTTCAGTACGCTCATTAATTTCAGATATATCTTATAGTTATTACTGATAGCTTCAGCTTAAGTTATAGTACAATTTTTGCACTAACACCATATCATATTTATATAAAAATAAAGGCAATGAACAGTTACATCTCTACTTTACATCTACAATTACGCGGACACAATAGTTGAACTCACCTTCAATTATCGTGGTAGTCTCTCGAAACGTAGGTTTCAATCAGTCTTTCTTGGATGCAACAGCCTCTGATGATCCGAGATGAAAAGTGTTTGTTTTTCGCGCGCTTCAGCCGGACAGTGAAAGTGAGTGCACCGCTCTAATGGGTCCTGAGTGCACCGCTCTAATGGGTCTGACTAGAATGACGAATAACGTTAGTTCCGCCTATTCCGTCATTCAATAAATCGTGTAATAAATCATAAATTTTTCATTTTTTTCACTTTTTTCACTTTGAATTTTGGCCCCCCTGGCCCCCCCTAGAACGACCCCTGCTCCAAATGATGCTTAATCAAGAACTTACAATTGGAGTTTAATCAAAACACATTGAAGCGTTTAGATTCAAGATCCACAGACTTATTTTCACGTCATAAACACAACTACAGTGTAATGCAATGGATGAAAACTTAGGTCACAGGTTCCTCAAAGGAGTGATTACAAGACATAGACTTTTATAAAAATGAAATAAAATAGAAAAGGACAAAGTTAAAAGCAAACCGAAATGTAAACAAACACTGAAAAAAATGCAGAGTTGGAAAGGAGCCAAAGTTCACGTGAAGTTCATGTTCTCTGTAAATACTTGGAGGTGTTGCGGTACGACACACTGCAGGCCTTTTCTTAGAATACACGTCACAGTAGGAACATGTATTATTAATGTCTGAGTAAAGTTCAATTGTTAAGATTATGAATCTACTACTGAGAAACGTATTCTCCGTCCAACATTCACTCGGGTGTTTTCACCTCACTCTAACATCAGGTTGTGAAATGTTTCCTGTTCTTCCAGTTTAATCGACATAGTGACTGTCTCTTGGTTGCACCTTTACTCAAGTACTTTACTATTGGGGTTGTCCTAGTGTCAGAGGTGGAAGAAGTACTCAGATCTTG
>NW_011333415.1:17647-21470 GCF_000735185.1 Notothenia coriiceps
ACAACTAATTTATAATAATCGTCATTCGCACCTGTACATAACTACAGTATAAAAAGGTTTTAAGCGCTTGAATAAAATTGAATTCTCCCTGTTTTTTGGTACGGCAAACTTAACTCAGGTGCCTCTCAAGTGAGAGGGCGAACCTGGTAGGAAATGCATCTAACTTAAGTCACGTCCAAAGATAATCAGAAGAGGATACCATGATTATTAGTTACGTTATACACCGCACAACGTCACCTTTTAATTTACAGTGTGTATGATTTATTCGACAAAGATCGTCGCACCACTCTTCGCCATACCACAGAAGTCCCATATTATGTGTGCGATGATTAGGTAGTTGTTATAGGAATGAACAACGATAAGTCACTATTGATGGATGTTCGGTCCTAACTGTTTACTTATTTCTGCCCTATCACGCTTTTGGCTTACGTCGACTATACGCTCATTTGCATCGACTATTCAAGAAGATCATAATATGGTTTCAGCAGAGATTAGTGTAAACTTAGCATTGCTTTACATTAAAAGAAATAAAGGGTGCAAATATTAGATCGGGAAATTAACAATAGGGTCCAAATTATAGATATACAGTAATCAAGCCATCGGAGACAACAATATTATATATTCATCTCACGGTCTCCTCCAGGAATCAATGGGCTGTCTTTGCAATGTGAAGCAGCGGGCTCTAACTAATGACAATCTATCAATTAATGTCACAATTATTGTTTTGGTCTTTGAAATCCATCCCAAAATGTCCACCCCAGTCTCTATAAGTTCAGTTAAAATGTCTTGTTTTGTCAAAGCCTGAAATATTCAGATATATATAGAATAAAACAGAGAAATATGCTATTTATGAGTAAAAAAATAATTTCTGCATGAAATTGTATATAATGAAAGCCATCTCGCCAACAGTGTGAACGAGTAAAGTCACTTTCAGAATATTTAACAGCAGAATCCTCAGTGATGGTTTTCTACTGTGGGAAATCCTCCTTTCCCGTCCTTTGTCTGTTTCATTTAAGAGTCTCCTGTTATATATTTTCACCAGCGATCTCCCCATATCCCTCCTCTATCCGTCTCTCACAGCCTCATCGAAAGAAGAAGTCGTTCATTGAGAAGAAGAAGGCGGTGACCTTTCACCTCGTGCACAGGAGTCAGAGAGACCCGCTGGCTGCCGATGAAAAAGCCCCTCAGCACGTCCTGCTGCAGACCGGAAAGGTACACTTTAATAATAATCTTTATTTGTATAGCACCTTTTCATACAAAGTGCTTCACATAGACATTTCACAGAACATTGATATTACACAGAATACAGTTACCAGTAAAAGACATAAGAACAAACTAAAAATAGCAAATGGTAGACATGTAAAAAACACATTTTAGATTAAAGGTACAACGATGAAATTGTGCAATAAGAGGGGGATAGTGCAAATTCAACACACAATCAGATGACAGGTTAAAATGAATTGAAAAAGTGCAACTTTAACTGTGTTTTCTTTTATTAAATGTCATTTTACTCTCTGTTCATAACTGGCATATAAAAAAGAAGATTAACCTCTGGGATTCATTCGCTTTTTGACTTCAGGCGCAGTAAGAAAAGCATTGAACGTGCAGCCCCTGGTTGGGAATGTGTTAAGAGCACTGTTTTAACTTTACATTACATGTTAGTCACTTTTATCCAAAGCGACTCACATACATTCAGTACTGTGAGCAATCAGAGCAAGTGTCTTGCCCAGGGACACAACGACATGCTGACTGCAGTGGGAGTGGGACTCAAACTTGCTACGCCCTGATTCCAAGTTCAGCGCACTACCCACTGAGCCACAGCCATCCCTTTAAGATTATTAAGAAGCTGTAAGAAGTTCAAACTCTGCTTGTTTTCTGTTATCTTTCCTGTCTTGTTAATATCAAGCAGCTGCTCAGATGTATTTAGCAGCCACTTAAATGTTGACACAGACAGCATGTATTGTTATTACATCAATATTTTGATATGAAACTAGTTGTAGTCTCAGATTTCTGATATCGTCATATTACAAAAGTGTAATTTCCTGGCTTAACAAGCTAATCAGATAATGTCGTTTTCTGAACTACTTTTCTAGCTTTTCTATGAATGTAATATATAAACATGTCATTGTAAACAGTCAACCCTAACATAATGTTGCAATATCAATATATGTGATTTTCTCATGAGTTGGAAACGTCTTATCAAATCAATTCAAAGTGTATTCATATACAAAACATGTTGGTGTTAGTGGGCCTTACAGATGAACAAACATTCATTACAGAGCTAAGAGATAAATACAAATACAGGATAATAATCAAAAGACAAGATAGTGTAACATACAAATATAATGAGACAATAAAATACCATGAAATGTCGGACCCAGCAGGCAAACATAGGGAATAATCTGAGAGGAGGATGTGGCACTTCACCTCAAATGGCTCCTGAGGGAATCGCCCAAAGTATTGAATGAAGTTGCTTTGGATAAGAGTTTCTAACAAGTGACATGTCATGTAATCTGAAACCAGCTCTAACTATAGTCTTTATAAGAAAGCCTCTCTTGATGACTTTGCTTCCTTTGTTTTTATACTTTTTATTTATCAGCTTATTTCATTTAACAGCACTTTGCTCAGACTATTAACTCTTATGTCTACGCACAGTATGAGCAGAATCACAACAGAAACAATACGGACTAATTAAAGGTCTCCTGTCATCCTGCCACTCGACCCAGATCAGCGTTTCTCTCACAGGGCTGGAACAGAGGGGTATGAGGGACTGAGACCCATAACATATGCCTAAAAGTAGCATGATGGGAGATCTTGAAGCTGAAAGTCAAAATGAAAGACATATATATCTTGTGTTGTTCCTCAGGTGGACGTGGATAAGCAGCTGGAGCAACAGAGGGAGTTTGGAGTTTTCTTTGACGATAACTACAACTACCTGCAGCACCTGAAGGAGCCGTCGACCCCCTTTGAGCTGGTGGCTGCCCGCACCTCACACACTAAAACAGGGAAGACTCCTCTCAAGGATGAAGAGGAAGACAAAGATGATGATGAGGAGGAAGACGATGAGGACAAAGAGGAGGAGGTCATTGTCCTGACTGTAAGTGAACTCAGAAACATTCAAATCTCTCTCTAACGCTGCGTTCACACCGGACGCGATGCGGTGTTTGGGGGGCGGTGCGATGGGGCGTTGATGTGAATGTCGCGGCGCGATTGGAGGGGGCCGCGACAAACGCTCGAGTTCAATGTTTTCAACTCGAGCGTCAAATTTCCGTGACGCGATCTCGCGGTAGCCAATCAGCGGTGAGGATCTCAGCCTGCCGTCACTGACGTTCATCCAGATCAGCCGTTAGCTCTTAGCACTCAGAGCTCACAGCTCTTCATGTCTGTTCAGAAACTAGACAAAAGTTAAACAAGTACAAACCACAGACTGTCTGTGTCATGGAGAATACAGTCACTGGTTTATTTATGTCTGTATAGGCCGTTGAGTGTGGACGGAGCATATACAACGTTAGTTTAGCCTGGTCGATCCGATCTCCATTCAGAAAACACGCATTTTAAAAGGTTTTCGCCTGCCGTCTGTCTGCAGACTTGTCAAAGCATTAATTCATGTTTTTTACTAACCGGTATCAGTATGTTGTTACTTCGGCATCATTTCGAAACGTGTATTATAATTAAATCACGGTCAAATATGTTCATCTTGTTGTAGTTGTAGCCCCCTCTCCAACGCGTCTTGTTTGAATGATGCGAGTAAACACAGCTGACAGCCGCGGTGAAACTCGAGCGTTTAGAGCAAAGCCAATATTCGCATCGCGTCCGGTGTGAA
>NW_011333416.1:0-10926 GCF_000735185.1 Notothenia coriiceps
ATTTTGCTTCGACTGTTCACTCTTCCTTTCTCCTCTCCTCTCTTCTCTTCTCCTCTCCTCTCCTCTCTTCTCATCTCCTCTCCTCTGTTCTCCTCTCCTCTCTTCTCCTCTCCTCTCCTCTCCTCTCTTCTCCTCTCCTCTCTTCTCCTCTCTTCTCTTCTCCTCTCCTTTCCTGTCCTTTCCTCTCCTCTCCTCTCCTCTCTTCTCCTCTCTTCTCCTCTCCTCTCCTCTCCTCTCATCTCTTCTCCTCTCCTCTCCTGTCCTCTCCTCTCCTCTCCTCTCCTCTCCTCTCCTCTCCTCTCCTCTCCTCTCTTCTCCTCTCCTCTCCTCTCCTCTCCTCTCCTCTCCTCTCCTCTCCTGTCCTCTCTTCTCTTCTCCCCTCCTCTCCTCTCCTCTCCTCTCTTCTCTTCTCCTCTCCTCTCCTCTCCTCTCCTCTCCTCTCCTGTCCTCTCCTCTCTTCTCCTCTCCTGTCCTCTCCTCTCTTCTCCTCTCCTGTCCTCTCCTCTCTTCTCTACTCCTCTCTTCTCCTCTCCTCTCCTCTCCTCTCCTCTCCTCTCCTCTCCTCTCCTCTCCTCTCTTCTCCTCTCCTCTCCTCTCCTCCTCTCATAACGTCCAGCCCAGTGAGTCTGATTTGATCTCTGCCTGATGGTGATCTCTCTCCCCGAGCACTGACAGGTACGATGGGCTTCACATCCTTCGACTCGGCGCACAATGACTCAGGCAGAGTGATCAGAAAGTGCGATGCTCTCTTCTCTGTAAATGAACAGGCTCAGAGTGGAAACGAAAAGCAATTGGGGGCAGGTGGAGACATGGGAGCCAAAGTAAAGTGAATACAAGAGTATGCATCCATACATGTGTGTGTTAGAGAGACAGATTCAAGTCTGACAAGTAGAGACAAAGAAACAAGATGGCTTCAGCCGCTGTGTCTTCCAGGAACAGAAGTTTACTGCAAGTTTGTGGATTTGTTTCTTATTACAAATCATTATACCTTTTTTTTCTTACATGACATTTTCTTTTACACATCTGCAATTAAATAACTTTTGAGACTGTCGACACTATCGTAAAAAGCATCTTGCTGTCTCAGTTTTGGCTTTACCTTGCAATCGTCCATATATACTAAGAAATATTTAAAGTAATCTATCAATCTATTCCTCACATTGACACTTGTGCATTGAAGTTGAACGTCCTACCAAAGAGGCAACATATTAAAATCAACAAAATCCCATGCTTTTTCTTTAATGCCGTGCTGTTTTTGGTTGCAACAGTGCATTTCAACAAAAATGTTTTGCTTTTTTGAAAAAAATCTAGATCGAAAATGATGTGAATAAACATGACATCCTTTCTTTCCATGTCAATATAGCCAAGACTTAGTTTTTTGCAAACAAATTATATTTACGATAATCTGCCATAATGCCGATTCCCAAAAATTATCTCATGTTGCTAATCACAGCTTGCATTTGTGTATTTAGTTAAACAGGCCCTGAAGGAGGGAAATGTTCTCCCTGATTACAGCGTACATCTCCCATAAGTAGCATGAGCAGCAATGATGTAGGTGACATGCTGTAACCCCTCATGCAACCCAGCACACACATTGTCTGGAATCTGGCGCTCTATTTAAGCTGAAACATATGCCATCTCTCCCTCTAATGCTGTGCTGATGCTGCTGCATCTGTACCACTGCTGCTTTTCTGCCCACCACCACCCCAGCATCTGCACTGGCAAACACTGTTTTTGAGCAGCTGATCAAATTCATCATTCACACTCTTTCAGTTTTCTGAATTAGAAAGAAGAAACTGTCATAAAATAAATAAACTGAATTGTGAGTTTGGTTGTATTACTTTAAAAGAGAGGACAGGACCAACGTTTGTCTATAGCCAATATTTACAAGTGAAAAGTTGTTTGGTGAGCGTACTCTCGAACTGACTGATTTAGTGAGCAGGTGGATGAGTGTGTTTCTGTAGCAAAAAGAAGAGGGAGATGTTCAGTGAGTCTGTAGAACACGCTAACTAACTCTTGAGGAATTGGTCTCTAAAAGAGGGACTACTATCTTTCCTGTCTTACACACCCAAGCGCACACACACACCCAAGTGCACACACACACACACACACACACACACACACACACACACACACACACACACACACACACACACACACACACACACACACACACACACGTGTAAACCGCTATCAGTTGTCAGAGTTGGTTTGTATAGACTCAGATAAGGTTGCCCTATCGTATAGTCTCCCTTAAAGTGCACACACACACACACACACACACACACACACACACACACACACACACACACACACACACACACACACACACACACACACACACACACACACACACACACACACAGTGTAAGTCATGATCCTCCACTTATCACCTCCTATGTACTGTAGTGATATATCTCATCTTTATTAAAAGTTTGCATCATCAACTTTCTTGGGTGAAGTATTGATCAATAGAGGAAATCAGTCTGTTAAAAAAATGTCAACACTAAATCCACTTTTTGAGTGAGTCTCATAGTGTTCATTACAACAAAATGTTATTTTCCCTTTTTTCCAGAGCATCAACATCAGTAGATTACTGTAACATGGCTCAGACAAGTCGAAGCATTTGGACTTTACCTTAGTTATTTAATCTCTAAAAACAATACAAGAGACATTTCAGATAGTGTTGCTGTTTTAGGTTTAATGAGATTTTTGTTATTTTCTAATACAACTCAACACATTAGAGAAGCTTTACAGAGCGAGAATGTAAGTGCAAAGTCACAAGTACATTTTCTATTGGATATATATATGGAGGATATATCCTTCCCTTCTGAATTGCCCTTGCTCCTGAGTTCCACCCCTATGGTGAAGGAAACATTTTCTTACTGGATTTTTCATATTTGATAATAACTAGCCAACGGTCCTGAGGAAGCATGTAAAATGCATTGCACAATAGAAAACAAATGTCAAACCCAGAGGCAAGAAGCTATTTCTCAAATGTTTGGGTTGACGATAGACCTGACGTGTGACCGAGGAGTCTGTATACTGTGTTCACTTTCACCTACAAAACAACCTCACACATTTCCCCTGCCACTGACAGATGCCTCAAAAGCAATGGATGAGTAAGAGAGTGTGTGTGTGTGTGTGTGTGTGTGTGTGTGTGTGTGTGTGTGTGTGTGTGTGTGCGTGTGTGTGTGTGAGAGCTGACAGACAATTACTGTGGTCCGCATGAAGGTCGCTGTGTCCCCGGACCCACTGGGTCGAAATCATTGTTCTAAATGTTCTAATAGTTGCTGCGTCTTTACTGATTTCCTCTGGGGTACAAACTGGAATTGACTTTGCTCAACCCATGATACATCATATGTTGTTTTTGGTTTTTTCCATTCTTTACTCTTTTCAGTTCTCTCCTAAAGTACCTTACAACAAAGTCCTATTGATTTTGATCCCTGTATATCACCACCTGTTAAACAGGGCCATGTTTTCCGCTTTGTTTTCTGTCGGTTCTGTCGGTTTGTCTTATTTTTGATATGCACAGTCTTAAAAATATCTTTAATTATTTAAATATACACCCTTACACATACCAACTATTAAAAGAACAATTTTTTGTTTAACTTGACAGTCAGAAGAAAGCACATAACCACGTAGAAAACCCCACTGAGGTAGACCTATATGGACATCCATTTTTAACAGTTTACTTTACTCATTTATGCTGCAATTTATGCTGAAAAGACAAAAACAAGATTAAAATGCTCAATTTGGGTTAGACTATGGATAGAGAGGTGTCATCAAGTAATTCACACAGTTCCATAGAAATTGCCTTGTTAGAGGATATATTTCTTGATGACGCAAACGTTTTTTACGATCATACGATAGAATTTGTGTGCTCACAATTCCGCCGACTGAAATTACACCAATCACGGTCTACCTTGCTTGGTGTGTTGCTTTATGTATTCAAGAAAAAGCCTTCATGGCGTATGTGTCAAGAAAATGAAACAGGAAAAAAACTATTTTTAGTGAACAAAAACTGCACTTCTACTGATAAAACTGTCTTATTTCCAACTGAGAATCCACCACAGCCTCTGTTAATACCATCCTAACTACAATCTTCCTTCTCTTCTCTTCTCATTTGGCGGCCCTCCTACGGCATAGCAGAGGGCTGAACCTCATTTTAGCAGAGCTCAAAGACTCCAAGAGGGGTAAAGATCTGGCTGATAATAAGCCTGCTCTTGGCTACTGGGTCAGTTGGGTGGGACTGGTTAATTAGACGGCTACGGTTATGGCTTCTGTAGCCTGGAGAGTGTGTGTGTGTCAGTCTTGTTGGCAGAATGGAGAATGTCTGTTCACACTTTGCGATGATATGGCACATGTGTGTGTGTGTGTGTGTGTGTGTGTGTGTGTGTGTGTGTGTGTGTGTGTGTGTGTGTGTGTGTGTGTGTGTGTGTGTGTGTGGCCTGGTTCCGTCGGTGGCTCATCGTGGGGTTTTTGTTAATTTGCTGTAGTAATCTTTGCCAAAACACCCCAGGATTGTCACCTTGGAAGGACAAGAGGAGAGGCAACAGTGTGTGCTTTATAGTGTCGTTCACAAGACGTCAGCAGCTCGACACCCGCTAATCACAGCTGCGGCTTTCATCTAATGACCTACAGTGTCTTTTCAGGCAGAAATCATGAGCTGATTTACTGTCACAAGGTGGCAGTGAGTGTAGAAGACTTGCTGTTGCTTTGTCTGAGGCTGCATCCTCAGACCAATGATGTACCGGCTGTGTACACACAACCCAGACGTGCTACACCGAAATTGCTCCCCGAAAAACTTATTGAGAGACTGGAGCTCCTCAGGATTGGAGCCTCTGGTCTAATAGAGATTGGTGACAGTTTGGAAGGAATGAAAAATCAGGCTGATCCATATGGAGCTGAGGAAAAGGCCACATGAGGTGCAGGACGTATAACCACATCATTCTTCATCCCTGCTTTTCTTAGAAATTAGGTTTATGTACTACTAATACATTTCCCAAACACACTGTGGTAAGAAACATAATCGCTCCCTAGGGTATTTTCATAGGCGGCATTTTTGTACTGCATGGGAGTCATAGAAGTTCACCTACAGGAACCTCCAAATCTCACTTACAGTATTCATACATCACTGCTCATTTAACAAGAAGGGTTATTTACACGAGAAAGCTAACAAAAATGTAACCGGAGAGGCTAGATTAGAGAACTTCTCTTGTTACGGGGCAGGTGAAATCGTCAGAGAAATTCAGGGGACAGGAAGAGACTTGTTTGCTAACAAGTTTGCTGGATCATCTTAAAAGGGAATAACCAGCACGAGCATATACATTATTGTAATAGTGGATATTGTTGTAAAACAAACATCCTATTGATACATTCAGGACATTTCTGCAACATCATTACAGTATTCTCTTGTTTTTTCGATAAAAACATGATCTGAGCATTACTTTTCCTCAAAAAGGTTTATTTTGCTGAGGTTTCTAGAAAAATAAAGCCCAGTTTATTAAAAAATTAAATGAGAAAGGAGAGCAAATGAAATGTCTGTAATCTGCGAAAAAAATGGGTCCTTGGTAATTAAGATATAATCTGTGTCATTAAGAAAAAAAATTCCCTGACAACCAAAATTGTCAGCGTTACACCCAAAAGTGAGGATTTACATGTATTATCTATCCCAGCTGTTTTTGAAAGTGTAACGAATCTTTCTCAAAGGGAAAATAAAGGCATTTTTCACATACGCTGTATTTTTGTGTTTATTTGATTTCCTATTTTCTCGAAAAATGGTCTGGATCTGGGCTTCCTGAATGGCCAAGCTCATTCCCTTCCAGAGATTCGCGTGATTGTGGGAAGTGAGACTGAAGATTGCTGAAGTAATTAACGTTCCTGCTGGCTGGCAGATCCAATCGTCTCGGATAGGAGGGGAAAGGGGTTTTTGCCTACACACGCGCTGGCACACACTCAGAAACACACACAACAGATTCTCAAATGCAAAGTTTAATTGCGTACTGTAGCACAATAAAATGTGTCCTCATATGCACAGACAGCTGTCACACTCAGAGTGCTGTACTGCTTTGATGATTTAGTTAATGTGATAGTGGAAGGCAAAACAACCAGAGTGTCTGTCGTTTACGTCACGCTTCTGCATGTATGTCAGTGAAATAGTAATGATGTTGTTTGTTTGGTTTGGGCATCTCCCTTTAATAAAGCTATCATTATCAGAAAGCCAGTGTGTGTGGGGAATCTTTTTGGATGCTCATGGGAGTTTTTTATCCCCATACTTTCCTGGTTTTCCCCATCATCATCCTGCAATGCATTTTGTAATCCTTTTTCTTTCCTGTTCTGCCCTCTTTAGCTTTCACTCTCCTATCTCTCCCTCTCCTCTTTCACCGTGTCTTCCTTCCCATTTCTTCTCTATCTTCTCTCGAAACCACCTCATCTACTTCCCTCCTCCTCTCTTATAACTTATTCTATCTCCGCTCTGACAATTCTCAGACATCTCCTTCACCATCTCTAGTTTCCTCCTCCTCCACACAAAAACTCTCTGCCATTGTCCCGAATATGTCTCTGCTTCTCTTTATTTTTCTCCCTCTTTCCTTCCTCCCTCTCACCAATGAATGAAAATCAGGTCGGCCATTTATCTCAAGGTGACTCCGAGCATCTGGAGCCGCTATTTGTGAAGCAATATATTCACAGGCGGGAGGTGTGAGGAGTCCTGACTCAGGTTGTGGCAAACAGCCCTGTCAAAGTTGCTGCTATTTGTTTACATACATAAATGCTGTTTATGTGAGCTAAAAATAATTTAGATACCAAGTATTTATTAATTTCACTTTTGGTATTATTTCAAAAGGGTTTAATATCCCTGGTGGAAAAGGACAAGTGCGGTGTGTATGTGTGTGGGCTTAAGTGAACACATGAATAATTTTTAGCTTCGAAGTTGGTCCTTATAGACTCCACCCGGACATGAATATTAATCTTCATGCTTCACTCCTTATTGTTCTTCATCCCTGACTTTGCTCCCCTCCTCTTTCGCCTGAATTTTGATTCCACATTACAATGAGTGCTTGTTTGTTAGAAAAACATTGTTTGAATGTGTATGGGATTATATGTTTATTTAAGGGTGAGTACTGCTGTCAATGTATCAGTGTCTATGTGTGTTATGTGTGCAGCCTGTCCCAGGTGCTCCATTGATGTTTTCATATGCACGACCCTCATCTTTCATCATTAGGCATGACAGGCCCTTCATCAATACAGATGCAACCGCAAATAACACACACAAACAGACACACGCTCGCACACACAAACATGCAGGCATTATGTGACAGGATTGCCTGCAAGAAATCCTAATCACAGTTTATGTTTTTGAAGTAATACAAAATAAATACTGAAATCATATACAGTATGATACTCAATTAAACCCAAATTCCCACATGGTCATTTGCAATAATACTACCAGGTTATACTGTAGTAGTAGTAGTAGTAGTCCAGTGGGGACCTTTCTCCCTGCGTGTGCCTCTCCGCCTCTGTTCCTTACTTCTTACTTGCTACCCTTTTCCCTCAACCTATCCTAAGGGAGTGCATGTATGTAGACACGTTAGTTTAGCTGCTATAGGCTTAGACTGTCGGGGACACACCTTACTTCGTCTTTCTGTCTGTTTGTACCTGTGTACTCTCATGTTCCAATTAACCCAGCTTCTCCCAAATCTCTTTTTTGTGTCTACATATACGCCGGGATCTTGAGTCGAGGCTGATCCTGTTGCTGTGGTCCTGTGTCCTGCATCCTCTATCCTGAGTACTGGATCTGAGTCCTGGACTTCGAGTCTTGGCTGAAGCAGTCTCTGCGGTCCTGCCTGACTCTCACCATACTACTTCACTGATGGCTCCCACAGGATTGTTGACATCCTCGTGGATTCATCTTCCTATTATACACACATGCATTTCCAAACATTTGGTCTACCTACGCTGTAAAATGTATTATCTCTTCAATTTACACACGGCACCTATTGCACGTCTGTCCGTCCTGGGAGAGGAATCCCTCCTCTGTTGCTCTCCCTGAGGTTTCTCCCATTTTCCCCTTTAAACTGTGGGGTTTCTCTGGAAGTTTTTCCTTGTACGATGTGAGGGTCTAAGGACAGAGGGTGTCGTATTGTCATACTGATATTCTGTACAAACTGTGAAGTCCACTGAGACAAATGTAACATTTGTGATATTGGGCTATATAAATAAACATTGATTGATTGATTGATTGATTGATTGATTGATTGATTGATTGATTGATAGTATTGTATGTCAAAGAATTAAGAAAAAACAACGGGGTAGTATCTTGAAAAAATAAGGGGGGGGGGGGGGGCAAGAGCTCCAACAAGCCGTTTAGGACAGAGAGTGAATACACATACTTTACAGAGATGCTGTATGAGAAACCAATGTGAGTTTGGAACATTGAACAATGTAAATCTATTCTAGTAGACCTCGACAATGGAATTATGATCAGTAGAAATGGCCATGACTTGGGACCTTTAATGAAAGGTGTGCTTTAAAACCTTTGAGTAGGACAAACATATCATGTTAAAGTCTAGGAGAAATATCATGGTAAAAAAGCCTGCAATACCATAGACATATGGGAGAACGTGTCATCTTGTACAAGGTCACTTTTCATGAAGGGTGTGAGTTCAAACCATTGACAAGGTGAAACGCAAGTAACCCTTCATCACAGTTATACAAAGCAATCACCCCAGATGGGACTCGAACCCACAATCCCTAGCTTAGGAGGCCAGTGCCTTGTCCATTAGGCGACTGGAGCAAAAGTATTTGCCCCAAATATGACAAAAACCGACGATGTATATTGTGTAGAAGAATATCCGAAATAAAAGCTACATTCCTGAAAGGTTTAGCACAAACATCATGGTATAATCCATGCAGTAACATAGATGTTCCTATTGGAGAATGTATCCTCTTGCAAAATGTCACTTTTACTGAATGGTGTGCTTTAAAACCTCTGAGTAGCTGGCACTTTCTAAACTCCTGCATCACAGTTATACAAAGCAATCAACCCAGATGGGACTCGAACCCACAATCCCTGGCTTAGGAGGCCAGTGCCTTATCCATTAGGCCACTGGGGCAAAAATGTGTGAACCAAATATGAGAATAAATGACAATGTATACTTTGTAGAAAAATATCTAAAATAAAAACTACATAATGTCAAAAGTCTAGGAGAAATATCATGGTAAAAAAGCCTGCAATACCATAGACATGCCTATGGGAGAACGTGTCATCTTGCAGAAGGCCGCTTTTCATGAAGGGTGTGAGTTCAAACTACTGACAAGGTGAAACGCATTAAACCCTTCATCACAGTTATACAAAGCAATCACCCCAGATGGGACTCGAACCCACAATCCCTGGCTTAGGAGGCCAGTGCCTTATCCATTAGGCCACTGGGGCAAAAATGTTTGCACCAAATATGACATAAAACGACGACGTATAATGTGTAGAAAAATATCCCAAATAAAAGCCACATTCGTCAACATTTTAGGAGAAACATTATGGAATAATTCATGCCAAATATAGTAATCCTATGGGAGAATGTATCCTCTATCACAAGGTCACTTTCACTGAAGGGTGTGCTTTAAAACCTCTGAGTAGCTGGCATTTTCTAAACTCCTGCATCACAGTGATACAAAGCAATCAATCCAGATGGGACTCGAGCCCACAATCCCTGGCTTAGGAGGCCAGTGCCTTGTCCATTAGGCCACTGGGGCAAAAATATGTGAACCAAATATGAGAATAAACGACAATGTATACTTTGTAGAAAAATATCTAAAATAAAAACTACATAATGTCAAAAGTCTAGGAGAAATATCATGGTAAAAAAGCCTGCAATACCATAGACATGCCTATGGGAGAACGTGTCATCTTGCAGAAGGCAGATTTTCATGAAGGGTGTGAGTTCAAACCACTGACAAGGTGAAACGCATTAAACCCTTCATCATAGCTATACGAAGCAATCACCCCAGATGGGACTCGAACCCACAATCCCTGGCTTAGGAGGCCAGTGCCTTATCCATTAGGCCACTGGGGCAAAAATGTTTGCACCAAATATGACATAAAACGACGACGTATAATGTGTAGCGAAAAATCCAAAATAAAAGCTACATACGTGAAAAGTTCAGGAGAAACATCATGGTAACATCCCTGAAATACCATAGACATGACTATGAGAGAACGTGTCATCTTGCAGAAGGCCGATTTTCATGAAGGGTGTGAGTTCAAACCACTGACAAGGTGAAACGAATTAAACCCTTCATCACAGTTATACAAAGAAATCACCCCAGATGGGACTCGAACCCACAATCCCTGGCTTAGGAGGACAGTGCCTTATCCATTAGGCCACTGGGGCAAAAATGTTTGCACCAAATATGACAAAAAAGGACGATGTATACTGTGTAGAAAAATATCCCAAATAAAAGCCACATTCGTCAACATTTTAGGAGAAACATTATGGAATAATTCATGCCAAATATAGTAATCCTATGGGAGAATGTATCCTCTATCACAAGGTCACTTTCACTGAAGGGTGTGCTTTAAAACCTCTGAGTAGCTGGCACTTTCTAAACTCCTGCATCACAGTGATACAAAGCAATCAATCCAGATGGGACTCGAGCCCACAATCCCTGGCTTAGGAGGCCAGTGCCTTGTCCATTAGGCCACTGGGGCAAAAATATGTGAACCAAATATGAGAATAAACGACAATGTATACTTTGTAGAAAAATATTTAAAATAAAAACTACATAATGTCAAAAGTCTAGGAGAAATATCATGGTAAAAAAGCCTGCAATACCATAGACATGCCTATGGGAGAACGTGTCATCTTGCAGAAGGCCGATTTTCATGAAGGGTGTGAGTTCAAACCACTGTCAAGGTGAAACGCATTAAAC
>NW_011333417.1:0-2169 GCF_000735185.1 Notothenia coriiceps
GTATATCAGTATGTAGTGTCTCTACTTTAAAGAGTCCCCTCCTGCTGATGTTCAGGTGTATATCAGTGTTTAGTGTCTCTACTTTAAAGAGTTCTCTCCTGCTGATGTTCAGGTGTATATCAGTGTTTAGTGTCTCTACTTTAAAGAGTCCTCTCCTGCTGATGTTCAGGTGTATATCAGTGTTTAGTGTCTCTACTTTAAAGAGTCCTCTCCTGCTGATGTTCAGGTGTATATCAGTATGTAGTGTCTCTACTTTAAAGAGTCCTCTCCTGCTGATGTTCAGGTGTATATCAGTATGTAGTGTCTCTACTTTAAAGAGTCCTCTCCTGCTGATGTTCAGGTGTATATCAGTATGTAGTGTCTCCTTTAAAGAGTCCTCTCCTGCTGATGTTCAGGTGTATATCAGTATGTAGTGTCTCTACTTTAAAGAGTCCTCTCCTGCTGATGTTCAGGTGTATATCAGTATGTAGCGTCTCTACTTTAAAGAGTCCTCTCCGGACTGTGGCTCCAGACTTTCAGACAGAATCACTGTTTCTATCAGCAGAGTGAGCGGCTGGCACACTATTTTGAGAAGCTGTTCGGCAACCACTGCGTCAACAAAGTCACAAGCGATGTCCCTCCCTCTTCCTCACACAGTGAAGCACTGTGAAGGTGTTACTGTACGTCAGAGATCTTGCAGCAACATGACAAAGGGCTGATGGGAAACATGAGAAGTGGACAAACTGGTTTCCTCAGTCTGTTCTTCTTCATGTGGAAAAAAAGAAACATTACATAACATGTCCTCTGATGACTGACAGCATGAGGAGTTCACTGTCAAACTGAAAGCTCATAACTGCAGCCAAGTCTCCATATTATTATTATTATTATTATAATATGTATTATATTCAGACTGGAGGTTCTAATGCATATCATATCCCAGGTTCCTTAACTGATCCAGAACCTTCTGTGCACACCATGCTTAATTCTTGTATTTGAGATGTCACAAATAATCTAAATAAGTATGTATACTATTTCTTCTGATACTGTTAATGGTTTGATTGCAAGCTAAAAAAGTGTTTGTTACATGCCGCTTTACAGAAGCACGTTGCCCATAAACTACATGTCCCACAATGCATCTCATTTTGTGACACTGAAGAGACTTGCAATTATGATTTGCACTAGACTTCTGTTCAGACGTTGTTAATTATGAAGTTGTTACCCTATCTGATAATAATCCAATGCAGAGGCAATAATGTCATATAATTCAAAGATGTATATGTTCATTTTAATTCATTTCTTATTTTAAAGTTACTTAACTGTAACTATTTCGATCTCTCTGTCTGTACACACAAACTGAAAGATTGACAATAAAGTTGACTTTGACTTAAATAAAAAACATCTTTCTGGTGAGTTTCGTGCACTGTGTCGTACCGAGGGTGGATTTGCGCAGCTGGAAGGACTCGAAGTTCTCCTGCAGGCGGGCGTATCTCTGGGTCAGCGTCTCCTTCCTCTGCTCCAGGCGGGGCTGCAGGTCCAGGTTCTGCTCAGCGAGGGTCCGGTTGCTCACCAGCGTCGTCTCCTTGCTCTGCTGCACCCCCTGCATCTGGAAAATACAAAAAAAAAAAAGAACATGTCAGAATTATATTAATCAGAATTCCTTTATCCCGCAACGGGGACATTTGCGGTATTGTAACAGCAAGAGTATAGTGCAGTATGCAAAAGAAGTGAATATCGGCTATGAATCAGAACACCAAACGGGCCAGTTTCCACACAACCCCCACAAGTCTCTTCCCATATTTAGAAAGACAGATCATAAAAAATGTGTCACAGATCTGTTTCACAATCTGCAGCTTTTTCTACAGGAAGAACACTGCAGTTTAATGCTTCTACCTATCCATTGGGGTTTGGATTATTGCAGAAACAAACGTTTATGATATTTACACTTTTAGTTCAGCAGGATAATCTCCACATGTTAGCACCACTTTATGCTTTCTGAAGTAAAAAGCTAACGTTAGGATATAAAGGAACTACAGCACGGTCACATGACTTCACGTCACCACCGCTAAGCTAAAGGAGGCTAATGTTGGGCTATAAAGGAACTACAGCACGGTCACATGACTTCACGTCACCACCGCTAAGCTAAAGGAGGCTAATGTTGGGTACTTTAAAGAGTCCTCTCCTGCTGATGTT
>NW_011333418.1:0-2593 GCF_000735185.1 Notothenia coriiceps
AAAAGAAAAAATGATACAAATAAAAAGTAGGGGTCTGAGCTCATGCGGGACCCGGCAGCTACTGTCTAAACTAAATACTGCCGTGATGAAACGCCATATCATGGATTATCAAGGATTATCTCTGAAACAGTATGGAGCTCAAAGGCTTTCTCTCTTGCCGGTTATACCACAAGGTGAGTTCCTTTTTACTTCCTGCTTCTTCACACACATGCTCTCCAGTACAGGTTAGCTCTGAGTGTTAGCGATGCTAATGTAAACACCGACCATATTACGTCCAAAACAGTCGGGCATTGTTTCTGATAGCAACGTTTCTGATTGGGCCGTGGGTCCACATTTCAGATATTACGTCATATCAGACGCAAATCTGGATCAGCTCCGTTGTTCCCCGTTTTTAGAGATTTGGGTATGGAGGAAAAGAGAGAGGGTTTTATTTCCTGACGCTGCGTGAGTTCCCCGACACACCGGGGGGACATGTTTATGTATAAAATACATCAACAAGTGCATTTTGATTGATAGGTCCCCTTTAAATACATCTAGATTGCTAGATTACTAAAGTACAGTCTTCTAAATCAGTTATTGGTTAGCAGAGTAGATTTTCCATTACGATTACAGGACATTTTTCATAAAAGCTCAGTGTTTTTATTTAAGTGAAGTACTTCTCCCTATTCTAGTTGTTAACAAATTGTAAAACATGTATTAAATGGTGATACAAACAGGATAATAGTATTGCAAGATAGTGTGGAAAGAGCCTTTACTGTATCGCAACATGTCAACAGCTGTAACTTATGCATGTTTAAGAGTGGGTGTGATAATGTCCTTTTTACGACAGGGGGAGTTCAGTCTGGTTTGTAATGTGGTTCATCTTACTGTAAACAAACAAGGCTGTGATTATGATGAGCAAACAGCGGTTTACACTTACAGACAATTATATTTAAATGACTAAAACTAGCTATGAATGTCTCAAACATGCTGGCAAAGTGACTCAAACGTTCTCATATAAATAACTGTCCAAATGATTTTGAGGAAAGCACAGATCATGTTTTTAGGCAGAATCCGTTTTTTTGTTTTCACACATAAGGAATTTGTTTTAATGTAGAAAGCAACTTAACGTAAAATGGAGATGTACGAGCAAAATGAAGTCAAGGCTCTAAATTCCTCTGTCTCTTCGGCCAGTTGCTTGTATGGAAACATAACCCCCTATTTTTCAAACAATTCTCCATAAAAGGTAACATATATGGAATGTTTAAAATGCCCCACATTCCAGATGGACTTTGGTGTGTGAGAACATCTTAGCTAATCTCAAGAATGACAAAGGATAATTATACTTGAACATAAGTCAAGGATATAAATACACCACTGCTAGTTTCCAGTTTTGGGAAAATCACTCTCTTATTTTAAACAATTACCCATAAAAGGTTGCTATGCAAAAAGATTAAAAAAGACTGCCGTTTAAAAAAAAATGCCCCAAATTCCAAATAGACTTTGTTGTGGGAGAACAGTCAAGGTATTTCTAAAAGTTCATAGGGGATGTTTCTACTTATACATAAGTCAAAGATCTACGTACTTTTCCCACCACTGCTAGTTGCCAGTTTTGGAAAGTTTCCCCCTTTTTTTCAAACAGTTATCCATAAAAGGTAACCTCAGTATTATGCAAAACGTATAAAATGCCCCAAATTCCACGTGGAGTTTTTCGTGTGAGAGAACATGTGGTTGATACAGTATGTTTCTACTTCTACATAAGTACACCACTGTAGTTGCCAGTTTTGGGAAAATCTCTCTTTTTTAAACATGTATCCATGAAAGGTCACCTTAGTATTATGTAAAATGTTTAAAATTCCCCAAATTCCTTGCTGTGTGAGAACATCTAACGCAGGGGTGTCAAACTCAAATACACAGTGGGCCAACATTAAAAAATGGGTACTAGTGGAGGGCCGGACTGGTTCAATGTTTATTGCAGAACTTATTGAAATGAACTTATTGCACATATTAAACCTGGAACTAACAAAGCTTAAATTATTGCCTATAAAAACAACATTAAACATTAAATAATCAGTTCATTCATTTCTTATGGCTCTATCTGCAGCTTTTCCAGAGTCATTTCTTATGAGTACATTTTCCCACAGGCCAACAACAGCTTCAACAAAACTATTTCCCTCAAAGAGAAACCAAACATGCCCTGTTGTCGTGAGAGAGAAAGTGCAGAAGGAAACATCCATTAAACTCAGTGTGCTGCTCTGTGATGCTAGTTCAGATACTTGGCATCTCATCTTGGGTGCAAGGTCATCAATGTTTGGGCTCAGGCTCTGAGCTGAGGAGACCCTCAGGATGGAGTGAAGGTGTGCGTGCAATATACCGGCGGGCCAGATCTAATAGTGATTAGAAATTATCCTGCGGGCCGAAATTAAATCCACCAAGGGCCTGATTTGGCCCCCGGGCCTTGAGTTTGACACATGTGCTCTAACGTATTTCTAAAGATTGATAGGAAGTATTCATACTTCTACTTAAGTAAAGTGCTTCTCCCAAAACTGCTAGTTGCCATTTTTGGGAAAATCACTCTCTTATTTTAAACAATTACCCATAAAAGGTTGCTAAG
>NW_011333419.1:0-13424 GCF_000735185.1 Notothenia coriiceps
CTCACTTGCGTCGTTTCCCTGCGACAAGTCCCTCCCACCAGGGAAGCATGGAGAGATGCAAGGAAACCACGAGAAGCAGGGAAATTAGTTTTAATAGCAATGGGACTTCCTTTCCTCCGGAGCGTCACGTGAAGCGACGTCCGTTTGTGATGACGCTGCACAGCTGATCGTCTGACAGCAGCCAGCTCTGTCCCCGTTATTTCCACACACACACCCCCGCCTCTGTTAGTACACATTTACTGACACAAACATTTGTATCATCTGCCGTAGACCCAAATAAATAAAATCAAATAAGAACTCATTCTCAAAAAATATAAACGCCATTCTTAAAATGTATAAACGAACAATAGTTGGATTAATATTGATTAGAGTGCACAATAGAAATAAAATAATTGAGAGAAGAAAAAGAGATATGTTATCTATCAAAACCCAGTTAGATTAACATTCATTGGATTGCACACTTTGTTTGTTTGTGTGGATATGTAGCACATTAACATTTTAATAGCACTTAATGACTGACTGAATGGAAATGACAGTAAATGAAAATATAAAACGAAAAAAGCGATCATGAAAATGTTTCCAATAAATGAATAAAATGATTTTTTTACCACTTTGTTGTTCAGATATATCACATATTTGTAACTAAATGATACATGAATTGAAACAAAACACAGTTTAAACTGAGGAGTGACTCTCGTGAGTTTCATTTATTTTCTTCACTCCGCTGGGGTACTGCTCTCGTGTAGAGAACAAGAAGCATGAGATCAGTGCATGCACTGTATCGTCCAATCAGTGAGCGATACACAGTAAGGGGGCGGGGCGAGTATCAGAGGATTTAATCGGAGGATGGACTGGTGGTTCCTCTATTATCGCTCCTCCATTATCGCTCCTCGCTCCTCAATCCTCGGTCCTCCGGCAGAAATAAGAGCCATGGGACGGTACTCAAGATGGCGCAGACAAATCAACTTCCGGTGAGACCGAGGAGCGAGGAAATGAAAATAGTCGACCTGAGACAGGGCCACAGACGTTAAAAGCTGATTTTTGGACGACCGCAAACTCAGAAACATCACTGTTGCCGGAAATACATCAGAGGAGGAGCCATCAGTGTATCCTCGATTATAACTCCTCCAGAGAGCCTCCTCGATGTGCATTTAGAGAAATTCAACATGGCACGCTGAAATCCATTTCCGGGTCGCTACCGGAGAACCGGGGAGTCGAGGAGGGGAAATTAGAGAATTGAGAAGCCTTCACAGACACAGAGATGCACAGTGCCACTGCATGTGTCATGCATATAAACAGAGTAAAAAATGAGACCTGAAATAGTTTAAGATTTGGTTGGTTTGAAAAGTTATGGTAAACTTTGTCCTGGTTGTTGTTAAACCCTGTTTATTACAAAAATAAAGCAAATGATTAAGCCCTAGTTGTTTTAGGGGCTTTGAAAGTTCAGGAAGTTCATAATCAACAATAAAAAAGATTTATAGAATATAAAAAAAGACAAACACATTTTTGTAATCAACATGTTTATTAAATGGACTGGCAACTACAACAGTAAGCAGCAGATAAAGATGAATGCTTCTGAAAGGAAAAGAGAAAGCTTAACCAAGAATAACACATCAATGCCAAATGATACCCTCGATTTTACAGACGGGCCCCTTCGACCATTTCTTAGTTGCAATTGGGGCAATGTTATAGGTGGGTATATGCCGTTTTTAGGCAAAGCAGTCAGTTTCATGATCATTTTTAAAAGCTGAAATTCCCTTAGGTTCATCACTTGATTAACTGTAACTCCATGTTGCCAGATACAGGCAAGAACACTAAAGCGATGACAATGACATCCAAGTAACACATTGTCTAAACAGTCGTCTAAACAAATGATAAAATAAAACACACCTTGTACATCACAACTTTGATTTACAGCCAAAATAATAAGACCATTGAAGTAAAACAGACTCATATTCCAGTTAAGAGGTTTGGAAAAAACTAAGTTTTACAGATGGTTCACTACACTCTTCTCATGAATTTGTGGAGATCATATGATGGCATTAACAATGTGAGCTATACATTAAAAAAACAAAAACTTATTTGGTACAACCAATTCATGAATGCAACTAAGTGTTCTTCCTGGTTACATTTCAAGTATGAAGCAATGGCAGCATTAACATGAGCTTAATAAGAACTGGGAGGAATTGACAGTTGACTTGATGGATTTTGAAATGTTTGCCAGATAATTTCTCCAGAAAAAATTGCGACAAATAACTTTTACTACCTGCAAAAGAACTCCAAAACTTAAAGACTGAGCAACAACATTCAGGAATGTCTTTCTGGTTCCAATAATTAACATTGAAACATCTTAATTTTGACGATGCAGTGCATGCACTGATCTCATTTTTTGAAATCAGTCACTTTGAAAAGTGACTGATTTGATCCTACAATAGCACTTTTCAAATGGGCTTTAAATATTCAATCTGGAGAAAATAATCCTGTAATTTGGTCACCTGCAATGAAGCATTCCACTACACTAAAGCAACAAAACCTGTGTTGCATTAAAACATCATACAGTGAACTAGACAATGATTAATAGGGCAGCTGAAAAAAAACCACGAATTTTCAAAGTGCAACTCATCATGTATCCAATGACTGAATATATTATTTAAGAAGAGGCTGATAAGCTAGGTGAGATAGATGTAAGTAAAACATTGAATTCATGAAAGCTTGGGTGGAACATTTTTCTTATTCCTGTACAATAATGTGTTTTAAAACCATCAGATATAAGTATTTTTCATTTTTGTTGGGTTTAAATGTTTTTATATATTCAGTTTTGTATTCCCTCTGAACTGATTATTTTTTTGACACCTAGCATTCAGTCTTTGTAATTATGTAATTGCACTTAGAAATAAAAAATATATACACACCAAAATCCCATTTATAAATGAGCCTTCAAGTGCTCAGTTCAATAGTTTGGAACCAGATTAGCAAACGTTTTGTTTCTGGGATATATGATATCCCAAAAATGGCAGATGAAGATTTGTTTGTCTCTGAATACAAACTTTTAGTTTTTTTTTTTTTTAATTATCCTTTCAATTAAACAGTTGACATCTGGCATCCTGCAGGTAATCATGTTGATGCTTAAATTCCTGGGAAAAGCATCAAAGTTTCTTGGTTTTTTTCTTCTGAGAGTTGACGTTAAGCGCTGTCTGTCACAGGCTGCAGGGAGAGAAGTGGAGAGCAATTAATACATTAAGTAATACACTTGATATAAATAGTGACTCTGTACCAATAACTGCATTTTACTTCTACAATTGTCAATTCTAAAATGGTATCTATTTGTATGTCTTTAAGTACATTGTATGTTGCATTGTTGAAGGTGCCTTGTATTAACAGGTTCCATTGTTAAAAACTGTGTTAGCTGTTTTTCAAATGACAGTAAAGCCTTTTAATACCATGGTGTTATCCTAAAACCTGCAAAAATACCACAATGGCCACATTCTGTCCTCATCCCTGTGTATTGTCTCACCTTGTCTGCTGTTAGCTTCTCTCCTGCGGGAGCCTTGTCCTGGGCCTCTGCTTTCGACTCGCTCTGTGAGGAGGGGGCATTTGCCTTGGGTCCGGCCACATCATTGAGCTTGGCCTCCGCTTTAGACTTGCTGCCGTCGACTTTCGTGTCACCGTCTGCCTCAGTATCCTTCGGCCGCTTGGGTGAAGCCTAATGAAAAAAGGTATGAGGGAGTGTCAAAGAGATAAATAACTACGAATCCTCTTACTTGGAGTATGTACGACTGACAGTCTCAAAGCTCACCTCTGTGGACTCCTCTGCTTTTCGTTTATTCCCTCCCCTCTCGTTCTTCTCATCGATTACCAGAGCCCCTTCATCCTCATCGCTGCTGCCCTCGGCGTCTGCTTTCTCCGTGCTCCCAGCATCCCCTGCTCCTTCTGAAGCGTTGTCCTTCTTAGATGACTACAGGCAGAGATTTAAATAATAGTGTAAGAAAAGGGAGTCGGACCAACAAAGACACACGCTTGAGTCTGACTGTTGCCTTGAATAAATTAAAAGGGCAGTTCTCTGACAGTCCTCAATGGGGGTAAAGAGTGGAATGCCATTTTTGTAGAAACAGATTTCACCAGGTTTATACAGACATGAGAATTTTTTTTCTTTAAGGTGTTCTAAAATTACCAAAGTTGGACATCACACATAGACAGATTACTCACAGTACAATAAAACAGACTCGAAGAAATAGACCTACATCGTTGGCTTCATGCTTGACGGTGGGGTTGTTCTCGATCTCCCAGAGTCCCTCAGCAAAGCCTTTCCTCTTGTTTGCTTTACCAAACTTCTCTTTGTTTTCATCGTAGGGGCACAAATCCTTGGCCCCCAGGAACGCCCTGTGGTGAGCAAACATAACTCATTCAGTTTCGTTAAAGTGTGCACATCTATATACACATTATACACTCCAGCATGTTCATTTCAAATGTCTGTTTGTCAGAGACGGAGTTATGCCATACAATTAGCTTTGTCGATTTCTACATACGGACATTTGACAGCGATATACGATATAATAAGGTATTTCCGTGATAATTTTCACAACAAATAATCAACTTTTCAGTATTATTTTTTTTATCTTTTAAGTATTACTGTTTTTCCCCAAAATTCAGAAAGAAGTTGGCAAGAGACAATATTGTTCTATTTTCTTAAATTCTTAATGTTTACCCATCATATTTTCTCCACCTGGAATAAAACACACAACACATTACTCACGTCTCATGTGTCCCAAAGAAGAACACCTGGTACTTGTTTGAGGGGGACTTCACAGCTCCTTCGGGTAATTCGTCAATCTGTGAACACAGAACACAGCTTCTTAGGAAAGGCAGAAAAATAGGACAATCAAAAATGAATGAAATAAGAAAAATGGATTCAAATACTGTAGTGAAAGCCCAGTACGACTAGAACAAAACATTTGTATCCTGAATCATGTTTACAGATATAAACTTTAAACATTTTATAGAAGTTAACGTTTTTTGAGTTCACAGAGCATCAGCCATGCAAGACATTTTTTAAGTCAGGCTTGGATGTCATTATTTAAATTTCTATTTGCCAATATTTATTTGTGTTAGAACAGAGGCACAGGAAGGCATGGCGTTTGTTTGCAAACTGCCAGACAGACAGCTTTGGCATTCCAAGATAGGGCCTTGGTGTCAGGATAGGTGGGGCCCTGTAGCCTGCTGGCAAGGGCCATGGCTGATAAGACTGAGAAAAAAGGCAGGAAAAGGTACCGATCAGGACTTTGCGATTTTGGTATAGTATGTTCTGTCATTCAAATGCATAAAAGATTGAAACATAAAAACTCAAAAACGGACTAAAATTGTAATTAACTGTTGACTTTCAACTCCAGAAGGTTACGGTTTTTGAGTTCTTGTTTTGGCTATAGTGTAGAATAAAGAACAACATTGTTTTTTTATTTTGATCCACATTTTATCTGGTTTTGTAAGTGCAGAACCGTTTTTTATAAAGCTCTGAGTGAGGCTGCGTTTTCGAGGGAAATGTAATTCTGTTTAAAGTTCACACTTTCTGTAATAATTAATGATTAGAAAACACTTACTGTAATGTGTTTATAGAACTGATAGAGATTACGTTATGGTCTGTTGTTATTAGCATGGAACAATGTATTTATCGTGATCAGAAGTGGAAGAAGTACTCAGATTGCATACTTAAGTAAAACTACCAGAGCAGGAATACTATTACTATTCCTATAAGTCCTGCATTCAAAATGTTACTCAACTAAAAGTAGAAAAGTATTGAAATCAAAATATATATTTAAAGTAACAAAAGTAAAAGTACTCATTATTAAGATTGGTCCATTTCAGAATTAGATATATTATATGTTTTGATTATAATTATTAATGCATCAAAATGTTTATCACAGCTGGTAACAGTGGATCTAATTTTTCACTGGAGGGTAGCTTGTGGATTTAGTCCAGGTGTGACTAAAGTCTTGTTTAAGTGCTAATTATATTTCATATTACATTACACTTAATTTAGCTGACGCTTTTTATCCAAGACTATCTATAAACCCAACCAGATTAGGTGCTACTGCAATAGTTTATCTTAAAGCCAATCATATCATTAATCCAAATCTGCAAAGTAACTAAAATAAAATAAATGTAGTGGGGTAAAAAAAACAACTCTGAATTGTAATGAGGTAAAAGTACAAAGATGGAAATACTCAAGTTAAGTACCTTAACATTGTACTTGAGTACAGTACTTTTATAAATGTACCTTTACTTTACATGACTGGCAGTAATGAAAGTCTATCCTTAGGAGCAGAAACAGTTACTTGTTGCACCAAGTCTGGGCAGGCATGTTTACAAAGTATCAAACCATATGGCTACACACGCAAACATGTAATGCAACAGTTATACACAATAACCACCTCCAAATTAGTAAATAACGTAGATACAAAGTGGATTCCTATCAGTGTCCTCAGGTGGCCCTGTGTTCACATAGCGTGTGCTACTGGATGTGTATAAAATGACCGTTAACTTGTGGCTGCTCTTCTGAACGGTTAGCTGTTATTAGCCTAACAACAGGCCCCCTGGGAGACGAAAGCGGCAAATGAAGAGCAGCTTCGGCGGCAGATAGCAGCTAGCAACGCCAGTCATATTTAGTTAGCCGAGCAGGGTAATGATGTCTGAGTCCACGATGACTCACTCGAAAGACATTTGTCTACAGTTGGTTAGCTGTGTGTGGAGGCTGGGCAGCGTTAGCTAACACGGCTGAGCTAAGCTAACTCATCAAAGCTAATGCTAACCAACGTTACTGATAGGCCTGGTAGGTAAACAGAAAGACTCAAATGTACATCAAACCTTAAGCTGGTTCAAATACATTCAACGTCAGGTGCTTACCCTCGCAGGCCAGTGTGGATACCCCTTCATTTTAGCAAACACAAGATCTCCAGGTTTGTATTCTTTTTGCCTGTTGGACCGCGGCATGTTTCTTGCAGAAATTGCTTGCTATGTCCGCCAAAAAAAGAGTAATAGTTTAGGGTGGGTCAGTGTCCGGGTTGGTCAACACCTGCTGCAAACAAGTCGGGTTTTCATTCAAATGAACCAGGCGCGGAAAACGGGAGCAAAGACGCGGCGACGGACGAGCTATTTCGCGGATCCAGTGGGATAAAAAAAAAAAACCGCGGCCTTTGATTAGGACAACGCACTGGTTTATGAAAGGAAACGTACAATTGTTACGGCTAAACGCTTTAACGTTTTGGTGTTTACGTTATTCTACAATCCAGGGGCCCGTCCCTCGGTCTGTTAGGGTTTGAAATTGAAACCGCTTCCCACTTTGCAGACGCGCCCCCAGTACCTGGCGAAGCTGCAGTTAGCGCCCCTGTCGACCGAAACCTCACACTGGAGGTTTATTCTCATACAATACATAAATAAAAAGGGACCCATTTGGGGTAAGCAAGTATAAAAACAATATTTGCTTGAGAATGTGCAGGGCAATTTAATAGAAATGTAAGTACACAGAATGATAATTGTTTTCTTACAAAGACAGACAGCCATACATAAATGGACAACCATGACTGCCCGGAACCATCGTTGCATATGTTGTTTCCACCCGGAGTCATGAGAAGCAAGCACCGCAAGCATGTTGTGAACTCTGGAAGTGTCCATGCTGAAATATCCGATAATAATCCTTGGATATTTTGGTGTTAAATCCATAAAAAGAGTCAATGTAACCGGAAGAATAGTCTGGGACTTAACAACAACAATTACAGCCGTATTTCTGACTGCACCTATCAGTCATCATGGGACTCAAGCGACAGAAAATAGCCAAGAAAACCATAAGCTTCTACAAATACAACTTCAGCTTCAGACAACCATTTCAGATCCTCATCGATGGGACTTTTTGTCAGATGGCTTTAAAGAACAAAATTCAGATCAAAGAGCAAATGCCCAAATACCTGATGGGAGAAGTGCAGCTGTGCACCACAAAGTAAGTAGAGCTACTCATGTATAGTGTTTATGTTAAATGTAAATATCTTACATCTTACTTTTTTTCCAGCTGTGCACTGAAAGAACTGGAGACTCTGGGGAAAGAGCTGTATGGAGCAAGAATCATCCTGCAGAAGTTTCAGTCCAGGAGATGTGCACATCTTAAGGATCCTGTCCCGGCTTCAGAGTGTCTGCTGTCCATGCTGGGGGAGACAAACCCACACAACTATTTTGTTGCCACACAGGTAGATAATAGATCCTTTGTACACTGACACACACCAACCAGAGGGAAAGCAAAATAAGGAATAATGTGTTTTTTGGGTACTTGTGGGTTATCTGTTGCCACTTTTTTATTCATTAAAATAACAAACATTAATCCTAGGGGTTAATGTTGTTTAGAGAGTATGAAAAAAAGAAACAAAAATGGTGACAGATAACCCACAAGTACCGTTTTTTGTATGTTGGAAATCAGAATCAGCTGACCTTATCTTATGTTTAAACACCCCTACACATATAGATATAAATAGACATAAAGCTAAAAGGACAACAACGCTGTAAAGTAAACATAGAACTCATGTACAAATTAGAACGGGTGTATATACAAAAAAATATATATAACTACTAAGCAACAACCTCTGATGCATTGATTTTGTATCTGTGTGTACTCCAGGACCACACCGTCACTGCAGGTGTGAAGAAGATCCCAGGCGTTCCTCTGCTCTACATCATCCTCAACACCATCGTGCTGGACAAGCCCTGCCAGACGTCCCTTGATCACGTGAAGGCCGTCTCGCTGGGAGAGATGGTCAGCGTGGCGCAGCAGCAAAGCATCCGCAGCCTGAAGGAGGACAAGGGCATCGCACAGAAGGACGGAGAGAGGCGGGGGAAGAAGAGGAAGAGGAAACAGAGCAATCCTAACCCTCTGAGCTGCCTGAAGAAAAAGAAGAAAGGGGGGCCGACACCACCGAAGAACGCGGAGCAGGGGGAAAAGAAGAAAATAGTTAAAAACAAGAAACAAAAGACGGAGGGAGGAGACAACTTGCCAGCTCCTGTGGTTACAAACGCATAGAGACAAGACATAGACTTTATCCATTCGTTTCTTTAATTCATTATATGAAAAGTTCCACAATCTCAAATATATGATACTTGCTCTCGTGTGTTTTACCGATGTTATTAGAATAAAGCAATGTTTTTCACATAACATTTTAAAATACTGTTCACGGTATGTTTTCTACTTTGAAAAATGTTGCAACAGTTTCAAGACTAAGGACTCACAGGCAGAGGACTGATATATGTTCAGAAACATAGCAGTATTTTTGAGTCATGGAAGATTTGTCTTGGTTTTTTTACAAAATAAAAAAGCAGGTTTACAGGCACATAGTTTAGAATATAACATACTCGGACATTACATCATAAGGTTGAAATAGAAGTAGATATCAAAAACTGTTGTCACAAGGAAATGTACTGTATGCTGTGTGAGTCCAACGACCAATTAGACATCTTGATTGTGTAATTATTCATTCTAGAGATTAAAAATGTTGCTTTTTAATATAAAAAAAAGTGAATTCTCTTGATATATATACATTAATACATTGATATTGAACAAGTATCAACTTGATTTAAACTTTCAGAAGTTATTCTTAACAGTTTGTTGTACAGTTTTAACTAAATGATTATCTATACATAAAAAAGACAGGATAAATTGAGCCATTCACAAACTTCAAGTCTTTTAGGAATATGAGAGCAACACAGTAATACAAATGTTAATTTCTTGAGCAATTACACCAATACATGTCAGGACTAGCATGCAAATATGGCCAGCCACTGCTGTTTACATCATCTATAGGTTGAAACCAAAGCTGTGCCCCACTTCCATAGTAGATACTATTTATATGCAGTATGTACAATATATTTATAGTGTGCAAAAGTCGCACACTCAAACTTTTTTTAAATAAGTATGTAGTATGGCTTTGGGACACAACTATAGTTTTGTGCAAACAGTTGAAGATGCAAGCCACGCATTTACAAAATGTACAAATGGAAGTTAGCAATACTTAAAGTGCTACACTACAGTCATACCATGATTAGTTGCTGGTTGAGTGTCACTACTGTAGTAACTGTTCAAATGTTCTCTTGCAGGCTCTGGGTATATGCTCCTTTTGGCTAATGTCAGTGTACATGAGAACTGTTTTTCCTGCTGTGTTGGGACAGAAGAGTCCAAGTAACAGGGTTGATTGAGTTATCACTTGCACCATAAACATATTTTAAACTAGACACATTTTAACTTGAGTTCCATGCTGGTGCAACACAACATCTCCTTCGGGATAAAGAATATATATAGATCAAATAAATTATAATAAATAAGAAAAGTGCCAATTGTTTTGATTTGCAACCCCCCTTGCGTTGGATTTCTTCTAAGAAGACATAACAAACAAACCTGGTTATTCAAAAATCTTTCGCCCCCACCACAATATTTAAATATTGCAGGAAGAAGAATATCCCACAAAAATAACCTTTTCCTCACTAAACTAGTGTTTTCTAGATGATGTGAAAGCGAGGTCCGGGTGTAGCTACGATGTCGCTGTACGGCTCCTCCTGCACCAGCTCCACCGCCTGCTGCTTCTTCAGAACCAGGAAGCTGTAGAACTTGGCTGCCGCCTGCTTCTTGTTGTTGTTCCTGCACAGATCCAGCAGGCCCACCGACTGGGCGCCCGTTTTGTCCATCACCCTCTGTGGCAAGGTGAGACAGAGGAGGTCAGGAAAGGGAAGTTTCTTTTTTTAAAGTCATCCAAGTATTACATCTCTAGATCAACTGTAATTCTTTAAGCAGCAGATGATAAGATCCTATACCAAATAGAACAATCCAAAGCCTCTTGCGTGTAGACTCACAAAGTCGCCTTATCAAATTTAAATTCAAAAGAGCTTTATTGACAAGTTGTAAGGACATTTAAACCTGTATTTTTTTCAATATATTGTCATTTGTTTGTTTATTCTAGGGATATAACTCCTAGTTTTGTGTAATATCTATCAGAAGTGGGTCAAAAAGGACCCGTATTAGAATAATGTGTTTTTATGCCATTTCTGTCATTTTGGTTAAGAAAAATCACTTGTATAATATTTAGTATTATATTTCGGTTTACACTAGAAAAATGTATATTTAATTTTTCACTATTTATAATTTTAGACATTTTGAAAAAAAAATGTTTTGAACATATTGATGCAAAGATCCCCGTTATTCTGAGACCCTCACAGTATTCCAGTCCCTTTTCAAAACTCATCTCTTCTCCTCTTGTCTACTGATAGCCCACCCCCCATCAATCCATACCGATTGATCAAGTTTGATAGTCCAATACCCCCCCTAACCTTCCCTTATATTGTAAAGTGATTTTGAGTCCTTGAAAAGCCCTATAAAAATATAATGTATCATTATTGTTATTATTATTATTATTATACTGACAGGTATCAGATCTTGCTGTGTAAAATAATCTTCCTGAGAGGTGTCACTTGTGATGTAGTCTGTGTGGTCTACAGTGAAGGTATTCCTGACAGCCACAGGTGATAAGAATCAAAGGTTCCCATAGGGTCACATAGAAAATGCATGCAGGTAATTGTTGACCCACTTATGGAAGCTTGGGGTAATAATACAAAAACTGCAATTTCTTAAAATGTATACAATGTAAATTTAAAATTTGAATGGCATGATATCCAAAACATGTTTTTGAGGAATAGCTGGAATATGAAATGATACAAAAATGTAATTACAAAGATACTTAAAGAAAACCACCTCACCGGGTCAAAAAAGACCCACTTATACATCCAAGTCTACAGATATCTGTTTCAGTTCAAATACCTTATTTCCTTATTTTATTTTTCCGAGATAAAGCACATTTTCTATTATTCTTTTCCCCTAAAACATCAAAAAGCATGAATATATTTCTGTCTTTATAACAAATCCTGAAAGGAACATTTTACATAAGCGTGCCTGTGCAATGTTTCATATCTAGTTCTACAGGCCAAATATTACGTATCACTTAAATAGAATATAATCCAGGGTGTTATAATGTGTGAACTTGAAGTAGTAGTTGCAAGATATGCTGTTATTCTGGCTCTTCCAATAAGATGTAAGCACAAAGATACCTGAAGGCCATGGAGCATCTGCTGGGTTCTCTTGTTCCACTTCCTCTCCTCCTGGTCCTGGACTCCTCCCTGCACCTCCTCCTCCTGACACAGAAAAACGTTTTAAACACTAACAAATTCTCCTTATAACAAAGTAATTGAAAACATAAATCCTCCTTAAATTCATCTGAAAAATAAGGAATAAAATACAAATCCCACAAGTGTACTGTAGATCTGTGTCTCACCTCTTCATCAGAGTCGTCGCCGTCCTTCTTCCTGTCCTTATCGCAGAGCAGGTCCAACTCTATCATCTGGCTGATGTTGGTGCTCTCCTCTGGAGGCAGATCCACACTGGATGACTCCTGCTGCTGGGACTCCTGCTGCTGGGACTCCTGCTGCAGGGACTCCAGCTGCAGCTCCCATTTAGAGAAAAAAACGTTAACGGATGCTAGAGATAGAATAGAATAGAATCATTTCATGTCATTATACATGAGGGAAAGAAATGCTTCTCCCTTTCAAGGGTGCCATCAAAACAAAAAACATCACAACAAATACACGCAGCATACATACTTAGGAATAAGGAATAAAGTGCAGTAATTATTTCCAGGGGTATAAAAAATAAAATCTAAAATGTAATAAATAATAATAGTAGGTATGTATTTATAATAATAATGATAATAATAATAATAATAATAATAATAATAATATATATGTATATATATACAGAGTCACATTTATTTCTCATGCAGGATGATTAAGAGGTATGACTTTCAGGTGTTTAGAGCAATGATGGCTCTTGGGAAAAAACTGTCTTTGAGTTTTTTCCCAGGGTGGAGACTTTGGAGTCCTGACACCAAATATGGGGTGATCTCAGATATGGATCATGAATGTAACTTTTTTATTTATTTAACCAGATTGAGATAAAATCTCATTTACAATGCTGACCTGGCCAAGAAGGCAGCAACGTTACACATTATTACACATAACACAGACATATAAAATACAGAGAACACAACTAAGTAAACAAAAAGACGAAAAGCAGTCACTACATTGTGCACATTTGGGACAGTAAGAAAAGTACACTACTTATTACTGCAAGAGCAGCTGGTGGTAAGGACCTCAGACAACTTCAATTTAAAAACCAGGCTATTGGGACAAGTGCCATCAGTTTAAGGTGTGATTGAAGGTCATTCCAAGACCAAGGCCCATAATGAAAAATGGAGACAGACTTTGTCTCGCGTTCAGACCGAGACTAACCAATCCGACCCGGGTCGAGGACAACAGTTAACCACGTTGGCGAATCTCTACAGCCGCAGACGCAA
>NW_011333419.1:13469-27453 GCF_000735185.1 Notothenia coriiceps
CCTCAGTCCGCACAGCAGGAACCTGGATCTGTATCCAGGCACTGAATCTGAGGTTGTAAGAGTCACAAGCTGGAGCAAATCTGGCACATATGTACAGTGGAAGCTTACCTAAAATGGCTTTATACATTAATAAAAACCAATTCTGCCTCCTACGCATAGTATGTGAGGACCATCCAGTTAGGCTGTACAGTGTGCAATGATGAGTCCTATAGGGTGCATTTGATATATAACGCAGTGCAGCATGGTAGAGTGGGTCAAGTTTGGCCAAAACAGTGGGACAGGCAAATCTATAAATGGTATCACCGTAGTCAAGCTGGGACAGGAATAAGCCAGAGACCAACCTTTTACGGGAAGAAGTTGAAAAACAACATTTAAGTCTGTAAAGGAAGCCAAGAGTGAATTTCAATTTCTTTGTTAGAACTTCAATGTGGTGTTTAAAGTTTAGATTTCTGTCCAACCAAAAGCCAAGATATTTGTATGTATCGACAAACTCAACGTAGACGATTCATCTGCCAGGTGAAAACTGTACTCACGGGCAGGGCTGGCTCCGTGTCTTGGGCTTTGCGTTTGAGACCACGTTGGGAGGAGGGGGGGGGCATGACCGACTCGTCTAGCGTTGTCCTGCTGCCCTCAACAGCAGAGGTCTGCAGAACGTTAGCCTCTTCCATGATGGTCTGGTCTGGAGAGGAAATAGAATGGTTAGAAAAAACTAAATATTGTCTTGATTATGCCTGAGGAAAAATGCATGTTTCAGTTTAATGTCACTTAGAGAATACATTCACACCACCCACCCCCCTTTTTTTTAGCAAGGTCGGTTCAGGTCTGGAGCAAGGTCAGCTGTTAATTCTGCTATAAAATACTTAGAAACTGGTTTAGTCTGCCAAATATTAACATTGGAGAAAAGGATATGCACTCAATAATTACATTTCCAATCGTTTCCGCAAAAAATACATTGTTTTTGTCTGCCACCTACCAATTTCATACCAAACCATAGCCAACCCAAATTCAAGCACTTCAGTGTTATATCTGTTCGCCAATAAATCCTTCATACATGTACACAAACACCCATTTGATACCCATGATGTCTCTCTGCTGCTGTCCTGTTGTTTCCTCTCTGGGCACCTCCGGGTTCTCCAGGTCCTTGAGGAACTCATCCAGACTGTCGGCCTCTCCGCCTTTCCTCCTCCTCCTCAGCTCGTCTGTCACCAGGGGGGTCAGACACCTTGTAAACATCTACAGAGAGAAAGCAAAGGGGAGGGTGGATATGAAGAACCAGAAAGACAGAGCATTGTAATCGTAGTTTGTCCCTGACTAACTTTGCATCACTAACCTTAAGCAGCCTAACATTCCACAGAGGCTGAGCAGGGAGGGAGAAAAGCTTCTCCACTCCTCCCGTCTCCTTCCACATCATCAGCTTCTTGGTGGGGGGGGCCAGGTCCAGGGTTGTCACGATGTCAGAGTAATCAGACAGCTGTGCACGGATGGTCTTACTGTCCAACTCCTTCACGCTGTCCACAATCAGCTTCCTCTTACGCTTGGCCTTGGTCTCCTTTACTGCGCCGTCAATAGAGAGAAAGAGATGAATCAGCTAAGAAAATCTAAACAGCTCTCAGATTTCGAGCCAAAACACTATGACTGTATTGGTGAAATACATGTCAATATAGATTGTGATATTTGAAACGATTCCAATGCACATTTTCTACACAAGCACACTGTCTTGCTCTCTCTTTGCTCCAACAGCGAGTCGAGTAACTAAATTACCTGTGATGTCAATGGGCTCCAAGGCGAAGGTTTCTTCTTCGTTGTGAACCAGGATGGTCTGTTCTGTCTGGTCCGCCATGGCTGGTAGGGGCTCTGTCGGGCCGGAGTCGGGACTATCTGGGGCTCCGGCTAACAACACACACCATAACATGTTTGATGTAGGTGATTGTATTGTAATTTTAGTTGCATATAACAAGTTACAAAAGGGCCTACAGCTGCAGTTGTGTAACTGACCTGAGAGAGCATCAAAGTCGTCATCATCACATCCGTGTTCCTGAGGCATCATCACGCTGTCTGTGATGGCAGGAGGGTCGTCAAAGATGCCGTCTCCTTCCTCGTTACTCAGCAGCTTGTCAACTACACAGACAGGTGAGGTTATTCAGTTATTACAATAAAGATAATTCACTTTGATTAACTGCCAATCTAAATGCTAAAAGTGTTTAGTGGCATTTCCGGATGACTTCCTAAATAACCCCAGGAACCTGCTTAAGCACAAAATGTGATGACATATTTCTTTACTCCTAATAGGAAGTGAGGAGGATAAACAGCATCACTTACAGATGAGGACTGTAACTAAAAATCATTATCGAATCTGCTGATTATTATTTTAATTTTATTATCTATCGACAAAATGTTAGAAAAAGTGAAAAATGTCCATCACAGTTTCTCCAACTCCAAAGTGGTTTCTTTAAATGTTTTGTTGTTCAGTGTAATATGATTTAAAACAAGAGAAAACATGGAAAAACTCGCATTTGAGTCTATTACAGATGTTGTAAAACTCAAATCAGTAAAAACTGAAGGAATTATCTCCATTATGCATGTTTTTCATTACAGTCTCAGTGTCTATAATATTGACAGGATCTTACCCAGCATGCCTCCCTCAGTGCTCTCCATGGGGTTGTCTCCGAAGTCGTCCTTGTACTGGTCGTCGTACTCCAGATGGTTGGATTTGTCCGCCGTGGCGTTAGCTCCTCCCTCGGCCTCCAGCAGCAGGTTGGAGGCAGACACTCCCATGATGTCCACCTCAAACGCGCTCTCCTCCCGCATCATCTCCCGGTCGTCCATGCCAAAGTCAGCTGCACAACAGAAATGTGTTTCGAGTGTTCAAACATATGACTCTTGACATTGTACAAAAGCATGAATGTTGGAAGGAAAGATTTCTACCGAAGTCATTGTCCTGCAGCAGGGTGAGGTTGCCCACCTCCTCTCTCATGGTGATCTCCTCCACCCTGCTCTGGTTCAGGTTGAACTGCTGAGCAATGTCAATATCACTATACAAAACACACAACAGTAAAGTCAAATTAATCTTGTATTTACACCACTATTCTTTAAGCTATTTCATATTTGTTCCTATACGGAGTAGGGTAATTGGGGTGTGCCAATCCTCCAGTTTGAAAAACATTTTACAATTCAAAAGGAGGGGGTCAAAGGACTCACTCTAGATCTGGAAGTGGCTGGTCAAAATCATGGAACTCCTCAGGCAGCGTGATAGCGTTGTAGGCTGCTTCTCTGTTCTCTTCAGGAAGATCCACAACACCTGAAACACCACGACGTAGGGTAAGAGTTACACCATGTGCTTTGTATATGTCATATATATGTTATGCAATTTTAGTATTGCATGTAGGTGTGATGTGTTTCAGGATAAAAGTGCTGCCTGATTAATTGTAAAATATTTATAAACTTGAAAAATCTCCTCATTATGCTGTCGAATTAAAATAATAAATAATGTTGGTGTGTGCACGCATTTGTGTAGATGCAGATAAAACCTTAACTAAATATTGTCTTTATCTAGGAACATAGGAAAGGCTTCAATATCTGACTGACAATGCATGTAATGAGCACTAGAGGAAAGAGTATAATGAGTCACTGCTGAATATATTTGACTTAAAAGTTGCATTTTGTTACCAACCCGGTCGAAACGCCATCTTGATCTTGATGAAGGCTTCGTTACAATCTGCCAGCAAGTACTTGGCCTTCCTGTGGTAGATCCTCACCACCCCCAGCAGCAGATGCCCTGATGTTCGTAAAGCCATTTTCACCTTTAAAAAAGGTATGTTCCGAAATGATCATTGACAGAACTGTAACATATACTTGCAGTGTTTCACATTACCTTTGTACATTGTGCAATTACCTTGGGTGAGATGATGCTCTCTACGCTGCTCTCCAGATTGCACTCAAACACATGAGCCTTGGTCAGCTTTTTGTCCCAGTGGGCCGCCAGCCAGATTTTGGCCAGCGGCCCACGTTTGCTGAGTACAAAGTGGGCATAAAACATCGCCTCAGCGCCTTCTCACCACAAGGGAAAGGGGAAAGGGGGAGGCCTAAAAGAGATAATACAAATAAGTGTGTATTTGATGGAAATCACAGCAATTAATAGGTAAGCAAAGCATGACACTTGAGATAACACATTCATTGTGTGGTATAAGCGTTTGCAAGCATAATCTTTGAAGATGATGTCATGCTTGTCTAGCTAAATAGGAGTTATGACAGCAGTTCAAAGCAGGGTGCAAATTGATTAATTGAGACTTTTCTAAAACCTAGCTAACAGGAAGCTAACAGGAAGTGTATAATTGAGATAAATTGGGGATTGATGTTTTGGCTATTTACTTCATTTTAGAAAGGAACAATCTTCGAGCATTCTCATAATGATAACTTGATCAATAATACATAACACAATCCGCCATATCCAGATAGCATGGATTATGTTATTTTCAAGTTATTTTAACAAACTGTGCCGTGCGGATGAACAGTAACAGTCATAATGTCTAAGCAAAGTTGATATTCACCTTTGAGAAATTCAAAAGACAATGTTTAGCAATATGAGAGCAGGTGTGCTTACTTTTTGAATACTTTAAAAAAAAATTTAGAATGAAGTTATAGGTTACTGTGTAGCATATTCTAAATACTTGTCGCCTTATTGACTTGAATTATTTTCCCACCAATTGGAACTACCTGACCACTACACAATATAGCCTATGTGTTGTTTTGTTTCAGCCCAGTCTTAAGATGTTGTAAATGAATACTTTACCGTAGGCCTACATCATGTGATTTTAAGGTATATGTCTGTCAGGTAGCCTAGGTACAATTGGCAGCCATACCTGCAGCACTGTAATGTAACGTTATCTTTATCTGCCCCAATATGTTTTGATTACTCTAAAACAATAAGTCAGTAACGTTACACTCTTGTTAGCATCCAGCGTTATGGGGGGAAGCAGGCACGTTAGTATAGCCGTAAAATATCGACCGCTTAACAGCGTTACACGTTAGCGGTGACAGTCACATTTAACCGCATTACCGCTGACGCTCTGTGAAAACAACAGGTGATGATGCGGATCAGCTACCATTAGCCTCTGTCATTAACCTCAGCACCGCGGAGGTATCTCTGTTGACACTGACAAAAAACAAGTTATATCACACCCTAACCGATCGTAACCGATATGACTCACCGTTAAGCCGTTTGGGGCTTTCCTCGTTATGCCGGTGGTTCGGCTCCGGGTCTGTTTTTCCACCCCTCCTCTCACTAAAACAAACAAGATGGCGTCCTCTCCCCCCTCCCTGTACGGTTATAAACCTCAGCAAGATGCAGAGTGGTGCTGATGTGGGAGATGGTGGAAGGAGGCTTAACTCTGCACCTGTGCATATCTTACCTGTGTCTACCCTTAGTGGTTGAACAATAATTCAGATCTCTTACAAACACAGCAATACTGCAGTGTAAGAAAACTAAGTTACAAGTAAAAATACTGTTTTCTGAATTTGTTCAAAGAGTAAAAGTACTCATTATGCAAAATGGCTAATTTCAGAGTAGGCCTAACTATATTATTGGATTATCTGGAAGTAAGTGGCTTTCTTTTTGTTATAGGTACAGTTCTATACTTTATCATTTCTACACCTCTTGTTCGCATTTCAAAGTAAAGTAGGCTACTCCTACAGAATGATCCCTTTCTGTAATCTTATTTAAAAAATGTATCATATCTTCAAAACTGAGCAAATTTTTTCTATGCAAAATATAAATCTGCAAAGTCCCAAACTATACCCGCGAAATAAATGTAGCAAACATTTAAGAACAACTCTGTATTGTGTAATTTTTCTTTGTTGTATCGTTATTTTCCTACCTATTTCTCACCCTTTATGTTCTATCTATGTTTTAAATCCTAGTCCTAATCTTGCTTAACTTTCCACAGGAGGCTTCTGCAAATATATTGTTTGGTCTGTACAATTGTGTCTAAACTTGACCTTGTACCATATACATATCTCAATTTGCAGAAATGGCAGTAGTACAAGTTGCATAAATGTAAAATGATTGACTGTTTTTTGAGATTGCAAGTAGCTAAATTTGCCACCAGGTGGCAGCAAAGTTGGCTAAAAGGTTACACAACATCAGGAATCTTATATGATGTGTAACATACTATACTTTAATTAATATGTAAATACAACTATAAAGGAATATCATTTAAGGTAGTGACATCACATTTAAATTGATTTATTTATATAAAAGAAAAATAATCCAATAATGCTTCCCCAATATCATTACTTAAAGAGTGACTTGTCGTTTAGTTACAAAAATGTAAACAGTGGGACTGAACCCTTCCTGAGTCCATTGCTCAAATCTATTTTTCATCTATAATTCCAACATACGTTCTCACATTAAACGTACGTCTTTTTTCTTTGTTATCCTCTAGGCGAGTCTGAAAATATAATATTTGCTGAACCCATTAACACATTTGTTTTAAAATTTGTATCGAGGCAAGGCACAGGCACAGCCAACACAATGTGTTTTTCATGGAAACCATAAAGCCCAAGGGAAAAACATTTCTACTAGTTTATTTAGACTTGTCTCACATGCAGTTCACTTGAATTAATTGGATAAGTTTGATGATAGGACTTGACAAAATTGAAAACAACAAACACCAATAACCTGTGATTTATCCTGAACATTGTTTAACTTGCAAAATGTTACACACAAGCCAAAACATTAACAAGCATGTTCTTAAAATTACAGTCACATTTCATACATTTAAAGGTTGGGAAACGTTATGGCAAAATGAACAACCTCAGAGGAGCATCCAAGAGGGCACTTTAGTGGCTTATTTTTCAAACCTGGAGCCCTCAGTGTTCAGGTCCCTAACCGCATCTCTGCAGCTTACACTCACTAAAAAGTGAACTCGAAAAATACATTGCATCGGACTGTTATACAGTGTTAAAGGAAATACCGCTCTATCCCAACACCTGAGGCTCAGTCTGTGCTTGTGTGTGAGTATTCAGTTAAGTAAAGGTACTTATAACTCAATGTGAAAATACTCCACTATAGGTGCAAGTCTTAAATTCAAAAACCTACTTAAAGAACCAGCAACATTTACTTATACAATTATAAAAAGTAAACGTATTTCTGTAAATGTTAAAGTTTGTGCTAGTTTTATCCCCTTCACATACTGTTATTGCATTTTCTAGCTGATTAAAAAGTTTTTTTATATTGTTTATTTAGCTAGACAAGGGGATGACAAAATATGTAATCTAGAAAGTGACTTAAACAGCCAAACAATTGATGGAAGTAGGCTACAATATTAGCCTTTAAGGTCAAATGCAGTAAAGGTTGGCTATTAAGTATAACATGGACGTAAAGTACCTCAAATTTGTATTTCAATGTACTTGAGCAAAAAGTAGTTACAGTACATCCCACCACTGGTCCCTGTCATTGTTGTTACGTATTGCCCTGCTTCCTTGACCTTCAAGACTTACGGCCCAATCCCTTCAACCTCTTCTCACGCTCCACAGATCTCTGCACAAATGGAGTCATAGCTCACATCTTATGAGCTCTGACGAGTGCACTACTCTGTCTCTCTCTCCAACACACTCGTCCAACCATCTTTACAGATGGCTCTATGGCAGAATTGCAAATCTAAGCCATTTATAGGATTATAATTTAATGGTCAATGTGTGGACTAAGCGTTTTGTAATGGGGTGTTGGACACGACAAGGTCTCAAATCTCTCTCACAAACACACTATGTTTCCGATGACTTAGTACTTGAAACTAGCTAAATATTTCCTAAAAGTAAAGAATTACCTTGGGAAACACTGACTGAGAGTGGTGTCTCCTGCACATTTGCCCTCTCACTCTTCACAGACAGGCCCATGAGTCAGGCTGGAAAAGAAACTAGACCCCTGTCTCATCTCTGTACAGAAGTCAGAAAAGAAAATGCTCACAACCGCCAAAAACCATCCCACTAACCCCACAGGGAATGGACTTAACTTGGGCACAAAGGACCTGGTTATATTTCACCGTTGGATGGCCTTTGTGCCTCTGAATCGGCTAACACTGAGGCTGTGTCTCCTTCCTCGTCCAACCTGTCCGTCTCCTAAGCTGACAAGCAGGTCTTATTTAGGGTGAAGCACTGAAAAAGTTCACCGGGTATTTGATGGATTTTGTCTTACACACACGCACAGGTTTCCACATGGACACTTTCCAAATGAGAGCTCACTCGCAAAAGATTTCTCACACTAGAATTGTAAGAGGGCGGGATTGACTGAGAAAGGGGGGGAAAGAGGAGGAGGGTGTGGTGGTGGTGGTGGATGGGGGGNGACTTTCCAGGCAACAATAGTCTTTGTCCGAGATCTTCCACCATTCTTATTAGGGTTACCAAAAGGAGGAGGAGGAAGAGAAGGAGGCGGGGGAGAAGGGGCATGCAGGCGGAGGCCAGTTTCTCCATAGTAACAATGACAAAACAAGCCAGTTCAACACCAGGCAGGCAAAAGGGATGATTGCAGCTGCTGAACAGGAGCACACAGAGTTTGGCCGCGTGGAGTGCAGCTCACATAGAGAGAGGAGGAAGACCTGTTCAGAAAGGTGGAGATCTATTGGAGTAAAGAAGATTCCCAGAGTTTTATGAGAAAGTGCCTGTCAAAGAAAGTGCTGGGAGGCAACACGCGAGAGGGCACACACACGTACACTGTACCCTCCCAGCATGGACCGAGACAGTCACAGCGAGGATACCTTGTCCACCATGGTTCTGGAGAACATCAAAAACAAACTGATTCATGCCTTCAGGGCAACAGGAGAGTCCAGAGTGAACCCTCAAGACTCTGGATCCACTGTCAGACCCGTAAGCATCAGCAGGAGTTACCAAGCCAACGAAGAGCTGCGGAGGGCGCAGATAGATGGAGCGATAACCTGGCTGAGGTCTGAACTGGTGAGTTGACTAAAAATATTCTCATATGCTGTTTTCCTTTGTAGTTTGCCTCTGTTGTAATGCCTTTATCTGTTGGTGGATATCACTTTCAACTCCACTTTTATGCATTACATTTTCAAAAATGCTGATTAATTTCTTTCATTGTTGTCATGCAGCTGGAGATGCGCTCACAGGACCTCCAGCTGGCTCAGACACTACTGGGGCTCAACACAGAGATCCAAAGACTGAGGAGGGAGAGTTTTGGAGGTGTGGAAGTAGAGGGGGAGGATCAGCAGTAATCGGCCCCAGTAAAGAGACCTTTCTTTGGCTGAAGACTTCTTGGAACCTATAGTCCTAATGCAACTGAACAGAAAATATTGAATCAATTGTCTTGGCTCATTGTAAAATGTGTCATGGTAAAACTAGACAACTGTTGCATGTGAAGTCATTTGGGTAGAGGAGAGTTAAATGAGCGCTTTTGTGTAATGCTGGCATTGTTTTTGAATAGATCTTTTGCACTTATGCAGAGTTGTACTAAAGACACCTGTATGTAAATGTTTTGTTAGGTCATAGAACAAGGCCGTATGAATGTAAAACTGAAATAGAAAACCACATTGTCCAAATTCTATGTTGACATGTTTTGTGATTTGACAATAAATACAATTTGCACCATGAGTGATTTCATATATTTATTTTTGATGCCATAGTATACTGTAGTACAGCACCTGTTTGAATTTCAGGATGGTTTGTTAATCCATGTCTCACACTCAACATAAGTAGCTTATTCAATATTAAATTCTATACACAAACAATCTGACCCAGTTAACATTTCAAAGATGGATTCACAGGTGTGTTTCCTCTTGACTACTAACTAAAGTATCCCTATAATACTTTCTCAAAGAGGTATTCAAGAATAGTGTCACATTGTCTCCAGAATGATTCATCACTGCATGTGAACAATAACGAAGCATGAACTCCAGGCTGCTGCATTGAAATTCCATTCTTCATGCCGTTACAGTCGTTAAAGGTCAGTGAGCTTTCAGCACATATATATATTATAGAATGTATTCACAAGATATATCCAATATACAAAAATCACAATCTCAACAGTGTTTGGTAAAACCAGCTTTGATGTGTTGCAAGCAGCTGTTAACATTCATTTGAGTGTATAGGGTGAAAAAAAACGTTCTCTTGCTTTTCTGAAACACACACAATGCTACACAAAGACATGAATGATTGCCTTTAGGTCAATGTCTGATACAGGACTTATTATATCCTCTGTCACATTTCTACACTTACTAAAATGTTTTTAGACATTTAAAAAATAAATAATTTGAAGACAAAATTGAGACTGCTTTTGTTTTAGCCATTGTTAGCTTAGCATAAAGACTAAGAGAATAAGGGCAAACAGCTAGTATGGCTCTATTGAAGTCAACAAAAGCCACCTTAAACACCCCTATTTCTCTCAAAATAACAATATATCACATTTATTTTAATCTTTACAAAAAATCAAGTCAACATGCTAGCAGTCAAGCTAGCTCTTCCCTCGGTTTCCTGTCTTGAACTCTTTGCCAAAATTAGATAAGTGTATTTCCAAAAACACCCAACAGTTATTTTAAATTCAACCTGTCTGAAATGGTTGTGAATGAATGAATTAAGAAAGGATACATTGTAAGCTAAAGATGACATTAAAATGGCTTTAAATTAAGGGGTTTAAATTGTACGAACAGCAGGCCTTTCCTTTTTCCCCCTCAACTCCAGTCAAACCCTTTGCCTCTCTCAAGAAAAACAAAATACATAGAAGAAAGCACATTTATTGTGGGATATAGCACCACCTTGTCTTTGTTGACTGCCTACTGTACGTAAGTTGATGAGAGACTTTAAAAGTTATATTTCTTATTATTTTCAAGGCACAGAGCTCCTCCTGTTGAACACCCTCTTTGATAAAACCCTTGAGTAAAGGGATGGAGGTGTCTTGAGACAGGAAATGGCAACGCCCACCCCTCCTGAGCCGGACGAGTAGACGCTGCCACTTCCTTGTTCACTCTCAGAGTCCCAGTAGCTGCTTTCCTCTTCCTCCTCTGCTTCCTCCTCATCTGTTTCTTTCTCTTGTTCCTCCTCTGACAACTCCTGCTTCAGCTCCTGGATGCCGGAGTGAAGATCCATCAGCTGCCGGATCAGAGCTTGGTCCTGAGAACGCATCTCCATCTGCAAATACAAAGGGAAAAGTTCAGTTCTCCTTTTTGCTAATACTTTCATTGCTGGAAAATCTGAAATTTCCGTTTCTTGCACCATTAAGCTGAGCAGGTTCATGCTTCGTGTGACACCATTTGAGCGTTGCCTTCTTTCAAATGCAAATGCAACTTACTGCCGTTCTTTTTCTTCCCTTTTTTATAAGAGGCTGTCTAATTGCCAGCATTGAAAAAAATAAGATATTCTGAGTTCCACAAACTTCAGAGTCCAATTTTGTCCTATAAGGAGAGAGGAATCTGGGCCGTTCTGCATTTCTTTTCTCTTTAATTACTCCACCAGACTGAGTGTGAGCCCCGGCTGAAAGATGCTGGTTTTACCGCCTTTGTCCACACTTGAAAAATGATAGAAAAAATGTGGATCCAGCCCTTTTCTGAAGATTTGTACTGGACACTGTGTGTGTGTGTGTGTGTGTGTGTGTGTGTGTGTGTGTGTGTGTGTGTGTGTGTGTGTGTGTGTGTGTGTGTGTGTGTGTGTGTTGGTTTGTGTGTGTGAGAGTGTGTGTGCTGTGTGTGTGCTGTGTGTGTGCGTGTGTGTGCGTGTCTGTGTGTGACCCAAAACCTCCTAGGTTTACTATTGGTCAGTGCAAGGGAAAATACATGGTAAATTGGTGCCTTTTGGGATAAAAAATCAATAGTCTTTCTTTGACTCTACTTTCTGGATTATCAAGATTTCACCAAGTAAAAATCCCAGGTATGATTGATTAGATAATAAAGCAATTTGATTGATAAAACTAGATAGCCATGGACTAACCAGCATTTGGACATACATTATATAGAGGTGATACGGATTCATATTTATTCTAGATTAAAGCTCAATAGCAGCTACTATATGGAACATGAATTGAGGTAGTTTTGTTAACTGCTGTTTCCAAGGTAAAGAATGAACTTTGAAACTCAAACGTTAAGCCAACATGGAGAAAAGAGCTCAAAAAATCCTCAAAACATCTACATTTCTCTGACAACATGGTAAACCCTGTCATGTGATATTCAAGTTCAACATCATATTCAACATCATGTGACTTTTAGCTGGTTTCATTCAAGGCTGTTACACAGCAGGATCTTATTAAACTAAGCAGGAGGACTCTGATTTTACTACACATGGCTTTTCTCCTCCTCCACCTCTGTGTCCTCTGTGTTACCATGACGAGCTGTCTGGGTGAATGCACTAAACGCCAAGAGATGTATTAGACTGTGACAATGAGCCGCACAGTTACTGACAGAGGTGCAAACACACACACGCACACGAACACACACACACACACACACACACACACACACACACACACACACACACACACACACACACACACACACACACACCCCCTTTGACCGGAGAGAATGGTTTGAAAAGGGTTGACATTGTAACAACATGACCTACATGCATCTCAGAAACAAAAAGGTAATAACTTCCCACAAAGAAAAAAAATGCAAGATGCTCCCAGGGGTCATCTTGTTGTAGTGACTATGGTGACTAAGGTCTTGACCTTCAGCCTAACGACCAATAAAGTGCTTTTACATTGTCATTGCCAAATTCCCTTTGGCTGAAAGGTTCAATTCAACAGTGAAACTCGAGTTCACAGCATGTCAAATTCAAATATTCAGATCCTTTAACCAAAGCACTGCCACAATGTAAAAATGCCTCAAATCCTGATTGGAGTGAAAGTTTTACCAACAAAAATACTTTAAGGGAGTCTTTACAAAAAGTCCTCATACCTAAACGATACAACCAATTGTTTGCCAATGATTCGTAAGGTGAAAGTTCATGCATTATAGCGACTTGGTCTAGAAAAAGATTGTGATTTGTAGTTAAATTAGGATTGTTTTTTTTACATACTTCATATAAAGTATTATGTTACTTGTCAATGTAGAAACGTAGTATTTTCTAAACTTAAAATAACAAAACATTTTGACTTTTGGTTTGGTTTCACACAGGACCCATACCTTGTGTTTTATAGGTTAAAGTGTTTGTTTGACTATTGTTGCTCTTTATACCACTTAAGCTTATTTCCTCCAACATCCACAAGGAGAAATAACCCAATAGAGGTCAAATGTAGCATTTCATTGTTCATCAATTCAACTTTCTAAAATGATTTAAAAACCTAAAGTGTTTTTATGCAAAAAAAGGCCTCCTATCATCTTAAATTCTGGAGCTCCCAAAGCACTGGAGATGTAACATATAAATGAATCAATTTTAAAAAGAAATACATATCAAATAAACCTCAGAATTAAATACTTAGAAAAATATAATTTCCACAAAAAAAACGTTGATATGGACTTCATCATCATCATCATGAGAACACAGCTTCATTCTTACCAGTTCTCTTCGCAGCCAGGCTAGTGCGCTCTCTATGTCCAGTTTTCCAGCTTCCTCTCCAGCTGTGCATCCCGCCCTGCTGCGAGGATCCCTGCATGCACTCGGTCCTGCTGCCTTACTGTCATCAAAGGTGGAGGTTTTGCAGGAGAAGTCCCGCAGTCTGGTTAGGACGACTTCCATCATGTCAGGTTAGTGATATCCTGAATATGTCTAACTTTTTTTCTTCTCTGCTGTGTGTTCTCAGCTGTAGTGCAGATACAGCCTCGTCTGATCCCTCTGTCTCCTCTGTTATGAGATCCCTCTCAGTTCTGACGACTTATGAGAAAGTTACCCTCTTTCCCTATTTCATCCACACTCCTGTCTCCCCCCCCCCTCTCTGCTTTCTGCCTGTTTCTCAGTGTCGAGTGTGAATGTTGACCAAGCACGTCTGACGTCAGTGCATTGTCCAGATGCCTTAAGAGGAGTTGTTTACCACAGTTTTTTTTAAGGGGGG